>NW_027210974.1:100000-117500 GCF_029030835.1 Brachyistius frenatus
TGCTTTTTGTCTTCTAGATTTTGTTGGTGTTTTTACTTCCTGTTTTTGTCCAGATCCTCATTTTAGAGTTGAATGTGTTCTTTGCAAACAGAGAAACATGTCTGCAGAGGAAACCACACCACCATCACCACCACCACCACACCACCATCACCACCACCACCACACCACCATCACCACCACCACCACACCACCACCACCACCATCACCACCACCAACACCATCACCACCATCACCACCACCACCACCACACCATCACCACCACCATCACCACCACCACCAACACCACCAACACCACCAACACCACCACCACCAGCCTCAGCGGGAGGAGCAGGGTTTTGTTCGACGTGACGGTGAACTGAGCGTAGTGTTGATCTGACACCAGCGAGCAGCAGGATGGAGGAAACGTCCCTGATGTGGCGTCTCTGTAAGGACACTGTGTATTCAGCACGTATGCATCTGATACGATGTCCAACGTTCAACCTGTAACTCACCTGAGCGTCTTGTCTCTTTCGTTCTGGCCTCCCTGCTGAGCTGCATCACAAACCAAGGCCAGTAAACTTCCTCTGTTGCAGTTTAAACCTGACTGACACCGTCGGCAGTTTTATCAAGAAAATGGTGAAAATGCATTTGGTGAGAAATTGTAGAAATAAAGCCGATGTTACGAGTAGCTCCTCCTCCTGAAACTCTAAATGCTCTCATATGAATTGACTTATTTAAATGAAAGCAAGCATACGCCTCCAAATGAAAGATAACCTTCATCTGAGGACATGATAGCTGCTGAACCACCACAGAAATGCTGAAGGACCTTCTGCTGATGTTCAGTGAAATGTGCTGAGGGCTGCGTGGAGACTCTGATGTGTCTTTGGTCTCCATATCGTCCCTCCTTCCTCACAGCACGTCTGACTGTGAGTCCCAGCAGCTCTCAGCTGTTTGAAGGAGACGATGTGTCTCTGAGCTGTGAGGACGAAGACGTCTCTGCTGGATGGACTCTGAGGAGAAACACAACCAGAACAACCGGGACTCAGTGTGGAGACTGGGGACAACCATCTGGTTCCTCCTGTACTATTGTCTCCATCGTCCCATTGGACGGTGGAGTTTGCTGGTGCGAGTCCAGAGAGGGAGCCACCAGTCACATGATCAACCTGACTGTCACAGGTAAGAGGAGGGGGCGGAGTCAGTGCCGATGAAGCTGTGTAGGTGGATGAGCTGCTGTCGTTTGTCTGTGTTGAGGTGGAGCAGTGGTCCTGCAGAGTCCTGTCCTCCCTGTGACGGAGGGAGGTGATGTCACTCTGCGCTGTAAGACACAGGCCACGCCCCCCGACCTCCCAGCTGCTTTCTATAAGGACGGCCTCCTCATCGGGACCCGGCCCGCGGGTCACATGACCCTCCGCCATGTGTCCAGGTCTGATGAAGGCCTCTACAGGTGTAATATCAGCGGTCAGGGAGAGTCTCCGCCCAGCTGGATCTCCGTCCACCTGTCACCAACAGGTGAGGAGCTGGACTTATTTTGTGTGCCGACGCGGAAGCGCTAATTACGATCCTCCATACTTGTACTTCCGTCATGTCTTCGGCACTTAACTCGACGGGCGGTCGTCTGCTACGACTTTCGGCAGCGATTTTTCAAAGATTGTTTGCGAATTCTGTAAAAAAAAACTGCTGAAATAAATGAGAAATTGTCACGACGAGTGAAAAACCAAAAACCCAGCAGTCTATGAAGCCAACAGAACTCCAACAGACACTTCTGGTTGAAACTGAGAGAGAGGGTGTGTCTGACCTGGCAGATACACCTCCAGAGGGAGGCCCTCTTGGCTCCGCCTCCTGCCAGCCTGTACTCAGAGCGGTCTGCCACCTGGTGGTGTTCTGCCCGTACTTCGTCTCCACCCTCCTCTTGGTGTCTTCATATCGACGCAGAGCGACAGGTAACAGATCGTTCTCTGAACAACTGACAGCTAACAGCTGATTGACAGTTAACATTCAACTTTCCACGTTTCCTCGTTACCCTGCTCCGACTGCAGGAAATGAGCTGCCCGTCTCCACGGAGACGACCCCGCCCGCCCAGGCCGAGCAGGGATCGGAGGATGACTACGATGACGTCACCGCGGCGCATCGCTTCTGATCTTCACGCTGTCCGAGCTGACGGAGCCTTCGGTTACGTGTGAATCTGTTTTCATGTAAAAGGCAAAACGTCACAGAACAAAAGTCTGAGTTGGTTCTGAACTAACCAGTCCACTTACTTCTGGTCCAAATGAAACCGGCTGGTCGCTCAGAGGATTTTTAAAATCTAACAGCAAATAAAAGTGAAGGCGAGGATCTTGTCTGTCGTGGTTTTTGTTTGTGGTTCATCTCTTCTGTTTGTGAGAGTGTTTCCTGCCACGTGGTGATGAGGGAGATGATCAGGACTGAAGATGAACAGGTGAAAGTCTTTTACTGAGATTCACGTTCTGGTGGTACCAGAAACTAGAGAGCAAAACATCATCATCATCATCGTCATCATCACGTTAACGTGACCGCTGGTACCTGAACATCTGTGATGTCACCGTGGAAACCTGAAACTGGAGCAGACAAACAGCAGATTTTGGGTCAAATTTTTCAAGGAACAGAGAATCTTCAACACGACCGCTTACAGCCGAGTGTTCCTGAGCCCAAGCAGTGATTTCCACCACAGAATCAAAGCTGTTTTTAAAGCAGTTCCTCCTGAGGGCCCGAAGATCACAGACACGGTCAAACTCTGTAAATTGTCAACAGAGACCCTTGAAATGCTTCATTGAATGCTGACATTCATTTTAGGACAACAGGAAAGACTTTTTAACAACACATGAAGCACTTCTTATTTCTGTGTAGCTGACACAAAACAAGACCAGAAAACATACACATGCCACTTCTATATTTTTATTTTCTATATTATGTTTCTTAAAACGTGTGTTTCCGTTGTAACCTTGGTCCTCTGAGTGAAGACACAGTTAATCCAGCGTGGCTGGTAGTACGGTTACGTGTGTCCGTCCCGCTGAATGTTGGACAGAGCGAACTCCAGACCCCTGATGGCTTTAGCTTGGTTACTTTTAAACCTGGCGAGACCAAACTCCTGGTGGACAAACAGAAAGGGTGAGACAGGCTTGAGCTTTCCACCATCGTAGCGAGGACACGTTGGCGGGTCGGGTTTTAGTGCGTACCTGTATGGGCCGGGCCAGGCCGTACACGGCCGAGGAGATCCAGGCCTCCCTCCTCAGTTTGGTCCACGGCGGCCGGCCGCGGTGCGCCTCAAACAGACAGCGCTCCACCACCGTCTGACAGGCACAACAAACTGACCGTTACAGGGCGGACATGCTGTCTACCTCAAACGCTGAGAACGGACGTACAGCCGAGGATCGGTCCTTCAGGTCGGGACGCACTTCCTGCTCCGCAGAGTTTCACTATGTCGGATGGAGCGGGAGATTGACAGGTGGATCGGTGCACCGTCAGCAGTAAAGCAGCTGCTGTACTGGACCGTTTGATGAAGAGGAGCTCTACACACACACACACACACACACATACACACACACACACACACACACACACACATACACACACACACACACACCAACCCCCCTCACCATCAGGGTGTTGTGGTTGATGTTCCACGTCTTGGTGATGAGCGTGTTTGACTGCGGGTCCACGATGGAGTCCTCCAGGACGTAGACCGCCCGAGCCATGTGGGCCGGGAAGATGCGCTCCGCCCAGCCCGGCAGCCGATTGGTCTTGGTCAGCAGTCGCCGGGACAACAGGAGGTTGTTGGAGGTGACTTCCCGGTACAGGACGTCCTCGGTGAGAACATGGGTGCTGATAAAGAACAAGCATTTCATAAGCACACATACTGGACACAATGTGTCCTCAATGTGTCCTCAACGTGTCCTCAATGTTTCCTCAATGAGTCCTCAATGTGTCCTCAATGAGTTCTCAATGAGTCCTCAATGTGTCCTCAATGAGTCCTCAATGTGTTCTCAATGTGTCCTTAATGAGTTCTCAATGTGTCCTCAATGAGTCCTCAATGTGTCCTCAATGAGTCCTCAATGTGTCCTCAACGTGTTCTCAATGTTTCCTCAATGTGTCCTCAATGTGTCCTCAATGTGTCCTCAATGAGTTCTCAATGAGTCCTCAATGTGTCCTCAATGAGTCCTCAATGTGTCCTCAATGTGTCCTTAATGAGTTCTCAATGTGTCCTCAATGTGTCCTCAATGAGTCCTCAATGACTTTGGACTGGTGGTCGGACATCAAACATTTAAACACATCTTTCGTTGCTTCCTCAAATTTCATAAACAAAATAATGAATCAAATTGATTGAGGACGAGTCCGTCAGGTGAGCGGATCATGAATTACCTGTATGGGTTCGGGTAGCGCTGCCAGAAGGCGGCCAACACTTGCTGCCACGGACTCTTGATGTCGACTTCGCTGTGGAAATACCTCCCCATGTCTACACCGACTCATCCAGCAGCTGCACGGCAAAAAGGAACGTGGGTTAAAGGTTTTTTCATCGTTTCATTACAAATCTTTATCGTCTTGTTGGAAAATGTTTACACCTCGGTTGATTTTGCAAACAAAACAACAAACTGAGCCATAAGAGATTTAACTTCAAATGTCAAGGCGACTAATTTTAAGTTGTTTTTTTTGTCAACTTACTGTCCAAAACCCAAAAACTGTTTGCTTTACAAGGACATGAAACCGAGAACCGTCTCAAACCATCTGCTTAGTGGGACCTTTAACTTTTAATATTCTATATTTTGCTGATAAAATCACGTAACTTCATTTTTTTTTTTACTTTTACGCCCCAGAGGATTTTTACAAGAGCAGATTTACTACTTTTTTTTTTCTAAAGTGATGAAGGTGTGTTCGTGAAGATGTTTTACAAAGTGAACAGTTAAGAAAATTGTTTCCCAAATAAAAAAAATAAAAAAGACAAGCTTAGTTTGGATAGGTTGAATAAGGAGATTTTTGGACAGGAAACATATAAACATGTATCACCACAGCTGATTTTGCAGAGCATCATGATGATATTATATTTCATATTAGTGAATATTTGCAAGACTTCTGCTTCTACTGGTGTGTTTAGCTCGGTTCCTACGTCATATTATGTATACCAACTCAGAAAATGTGTCTACAGTCATTATACATGCTATGCAACAAAAAACAATTCATATAAAGCTCGTAATTCTTTCCACTCAAAGCAAAAACAACAAACAAACAACCCCCAAAAAAAGGCATCTGCGTTGGCCGGGAATCGAACCCGGGTCAACTGCTTGGAAGGCAGCTATGCTCACCACTATACCACCAACGCCTGGAGACGAAAGCGCCTCGGAACGGGATTTAATCCAGGAAAAAGACGTGATCGTGCGCAGTTATGTCAGCTGCGTCCCGTGGGGCTGTTTTTATGATTTTACGTTTTTAATTCAGTGATGTAACATTTCGTGTGAAACCTGTGAGAACAGTGACGTGCTGCCGGAGCAGGAGGTGTTCACAGAGGAGCAGGAGGTGTTCACAGAGGAG
Source organism: Brachyistius frenatus (assembly GCF_029030835.1). Classification (NCBI taxonomy): domain Eukaryota; kingdom Metazoa; phylum Chordata; class Actinopteri; family Embiotocidae; genus Brachyistius; species Brachyistius frenatus. Next base: position 105,518 of record NW_027210974.1, read on the forward strand.
CAGGAGGTGTTCAGAGGAGCGGAGTTCTTCTGGTTCAGCTCGGAGGAGAGCCGGCTAACATGAACGAAGTTAGTTCGTGGCGGTTCTGTGAACGTTTGTCTTCTGGTCCATTCACCGGTCCTCGTGACGTCAGCCCGTCCGCGCGCCTCGTGACGCTCACGTGTTGTTTGTGTGAACGTTCCGCGGTGGATGCGGCTAGCATTAGCTGTTAGCTCCAGCCGCAGAGGAAGCTAATGGCTAACGGCTAGCCGAGGATCAGACGTACCTGCAGCCCGGTGTTGAAGCCCCGCGGAGCGCTGCGTGCACCGGACCGCCGCAGGTTCGTCTGGCTGCTCGGTTTGCAGCCGGTGCACATTTAGGACAGAAAGAAAAGAAGGAAGGACAGAAACGTGGAGCCAGCCGATCGTACTGCATACACGTCCCGCTTCCTCCGCTAGATGGCGGGCTTCAACCGGTTTTAATGCAGCCTGCTGGGTCCGGTTCCAGTCTGGGTCCGGTTTGGTTCCAGTCTGGTTCCGGTCTGGTTCCGGTCTTGTTCCATTCTGGTTCCATTCTGGTTCCGGTCTGGGTCCGGTTCGGTCCCAGTCTGGTTCCGGTCTGGGTCCGGTTCCGGTCTGGGTCCGGTTTGGTTCCAGTCTGGTTCCGATCTGGTTCCGGTCTGGGTCCGGTTTGGTTCCATTCTGGTTCCGGTCTGGTTCCGGTCTGGTTCCGGTCTGGTTGCGGTCTGGTTCCGGTCTTGTTCCATTCTGGTTGCGGTCTGGTTGCGGTCTGGTTGCGGTCTGGTTCCGGTCTGGTTCCATTCTGGTTCCGGTCTGGTTCCGGTCTGGTTGCGGTCTGGTTGCGGTCTGGTTCCGGTCTGGTTCCATTCTGGTTCCATTCTGGTTCTGGTCTGGTTCCGGTCTGGTTCCATTCTGGTTCTGGTCTGGTTCCGGTCTGGTTCTATTCTGGTTCCGGTCTGGTTCCGGTCTGGTTCCATTCTGGTTGCGGTCTGGTTGCGGTCTGGTTGCGGTCTGGTTCCGGTCTGGTTGCGGTCTGGTTCCGGTCTGGTTCCGGTCTGGTTGCGGTCTGGTTCCGGTCTGGTTCCATTCTGGTTGCGGTCTGGTTCCATTCTGGTTCCGGTCTGGTTTCTGGTTCTGGTCTGGTTCCATTCTGGTTCTGGTCTGGTTCCGGTCTGGTTCCGGTCTGGTTCCAGCGGGTGCAGGACGGATTACAGATTCACTGAGTTAATGTGATTTTCCCTTTTTATATTTTGCAGGATAAAAAAAAGCCTCCGACCGCCACCACATGGGTCAGAGGTCAGAGGTCAGAGGTCAACCTGCTGGCTTTCATTTCCTGTTCATTTCTAAAAACCTTCCTTCTGCTGCTCTTCATCAGCTTCATCTTCCTCCACTTTGCAGATTCAGGTTTTGCTTTTCAAACGCAGTCGACATATTTTAAATAACGTGTGTTGTTGCAAATATAAAACCATCCGAAGGTTAATCACAGAAACATCAGAGGAAGTTTCATTTTCTCACATTATTCTCTCTGAAGGACGAATACAAGAAGGATGAAATGTTTCTTCTGAGACAGAAACAACCTGAAAAACACTGCTCGAAACCTCAATTTGGATTATTTCCTGTCATCTGGTGGATTTCTAACTGTCAGCAGTAACAACACAAACACACAATACATAAATAAAATACACAATAAATAAAATAAAATAAATAAATAAAATACACAATAAAACACACACAATAAATACAACATAAATACACAATAAATAAATAAAATACACAATAAATAAAATAAATAAATAAAATACACAATAAAACACAATAAATACAACACAAACACACACAATAAATACAACATAAAAACACAATAAATACAACACAAACAATAAATACAACATAAAAACACAATAAATACAACACAAACACACAATAAATACAACATAAAAACACAATAAATACAACATAGAAACACAATAAACACAACATAAAAACACAATAAATACAACATAGAAACACAATAAATACAACATAAAAACACAATAAATACAACATAATAACACAATAAATACAACATAAAAACACAATAAATACAACATAGAAACACAATAAACACAACATAAAAACACAATAAATACAACATAGAAACACAATAAACACAACATAAAAACACAATAAACACAACATAGAAACACAATAAATTCAACATAAAAACACAATAAATACAACATAATAACACAATAAATACAACATAAAAACACAATAAATACAACATAGAAACACAATAAACACAACATAAAAACACAATAAATACAACATAGAAACACAATAAATACAACATAGAAACACAATAAACACAACATAAAAACACAATAAATACAACATAGAAACACAATAAACACAACATAAAAACACAAATACAACACAAACGCACAATAAACACAACATAAAAACACAATAAATACAACATAGAAACACAATAAACACAACATAAAAACACAATAAATACAACATAGAAACACAATAAACACAACATAAAAACACAATAAACACAACATAAAAACACAATAAATACAACATAAAAACACAATAAATACAACATAGAAACACAATAAACACAACATAAAAACACAATAAATACAACATAGAAACACAATAAACACAACATAAAAACACAAATACAACACAAACGCACAATAAACACAACATAAAAACACAATAAATACAACATAGAAACACAATAAACACAACATAAAAACACAATAAATACAACATAGAAACACAATAAACACAACATAAAAACACAATAAACACAACATAAAAACACAATAAATACAACATAAAAACACAATAAATACAACATAGGAACACAATAAACACAACATAAAAACACAATAAACACAACATAAAAACACAATAAATACAACATAAAAACACAATAAATACAACATAGAAACACAATAAATACAACATAAAAACACAATAAATACAACACTAACACAATAAATACAACATAGAAACACAATAAACACAACATAAAAACACAATAAATACAACACAAAAACACAATAAATACAACATAAAAACACAATAAATACAACATAAAAACACAATAAATACAACACAAAAACACAATAGATACAACATAAAAACACAATAAATACAACATAAAAACACAATAAATACAACACAAAAACACAATAAATACAACACTAACACACAATAAATACAACATAAAAACACACAATAAATACAACATTAAAAACACAATAAATACAACATAAAAACACAATAAATACAACATAAAAACACAAGAAATACACCATAAAAACACAATAAATACAACATAAAAACACAATAAATACAACATAAAAACACAATAAATACAACATAAAAACACAATAAATACAACATAGAAACACAATAAATACAACATAGAAACACAATAAACACAACATAAAAACACAATAAATACAACATAAAAACACAATAAATACAACATAGAAACACAATAAACACAACATAAAAACACAATAAATACAACATAAAAACACAATAAATACAACATAAAAACACAATAAATACAACACTAACACACAATAAATACAACATAGAAACACAATAAACACAACATAAAAACACAAGAAATACAACATAAAAACACAAGAAATACAACATAAAAACACAATAAATACAACATAAAAACACAAGAAATACACCATAAAAACACAATAAATACAACATAAAAACACAATAAAGACAACATAAAAGATGTTTAGTAATGAGGCCTATTTGTCCTTCATGTTGGCAGCAGAAGTAAAAGTACTACAAATACTCTGTGATAACGTGTTCAAAACCTGCAGTATCAAAAGTAAAAGTACATGTGCAGAAAAATGTGTTTCCGTGTTTATATATTTGATATTTGATTTAAAGCTGTGCATGGTGCAGCTTTAATTTGGCCTGAAATGCAGCGCAAATGTGTTGCTATAGTTTATATTGTGCATTGGTTTTTGGTTGGGCGTCTCCCTACACTTCTCTTCACAGACATCACAGGGCAAGACTGGTTCAACCAAGCACGAGTCAAGTCCTCTAACCCGGAGCATGTAGTAAGACGATGGCTTACTTTCTGCAATGTTGTAGTTAACAAAGTGACATCTTGGAACTGGCTTTATGTTAACCTCAAATCATCAGTAACAATGCTTTACTAGCATATTCCTCTTTGGCCTCTGGGCCCTGTTGCTTTGCATCTTAAGACCATAAGATGAGTAGAACTCGAATCTTTGAGTATTGTGTGGTGGGTGTGTTGTGCAGATCACTCTTTGTTTCAGATCATTTCTCGCCTGCCTCTGAATGCAAAGCCATCTGTGGAAGCTGTCCGTGAATATGAGTGTGGCCCCTGAATGAAGTACCAGCCTCCTGTGCCCTTGAGCTTAAATCTGAACCCCTGACGTCCTTCGCAGAAGCCCCGCTCTGTGTTTGTGTGTTTGAAAGAAAAGACTGGGCGGCACGGTGGTGCAGTGGTTAGCACCGTCGCCTCACAGCAAAAAAGGTTCCGGGTTCGAATCCGGTCCTGGGCCTTTCTGTGCGGAGTTTGCATGTTCTCCCTGTGCTTGCGTGGGTTCTCTCCGGGTTCTCCGGCTTCCTCCCATCATCCAAAAACATGCACCTCAGGTCAGGTTACCTGGCGCCGCGCTAGTGGCAGCCTGCTGCAGCAGCTCCCCCCTGAGAGCCCCCCCTGAGAGCCCCCCTGCTGTCGTGAAGACATTTCCCCTCGGGGATTAATAAAGTGTATAAAATCACAAAAAAAAAAAAATCAAATGTCTCTGATCAATAACTGATCATTTTTAGTTTAATCTGCAGTGTTTCATCGTATCCTAGTAAAGTCCTGAGAACCAGAAAAACAGCTGAGACGATAAATTCAGATCAGACTTTCATTTGTTTTGATTTTCATTAAATTAAATTGTGATCCATCCTCACTCCGTCTTCAATCTCATGTTTCTATCTGGTTTCTTCTTTGGAGAGTTTGAACATCATTTGTGGACGCAGCGATGAACTGTGTTCACAGACGATGGTTTTCACAAGTGTTCCTGAGCCCATGCAGTGATTTCCACTCCAGAACAGTGTGTTTTTAATGCAGTGCTGCCTGAAGGCCTGAAGATCACCACCATCCAATATTGGTTTCCTAAAGCAATTTTGTGTATGAAAGGTGCCACACAGATCAAGTTTATTACGTAAAGCTGTCAGACACATTTAGAGGAGAACAAAGTCAAATGTTTGTCAGAGATGGACGCGTAAATAAATACTGAAGCAAAACACAGAAAATCACTTTCACCACGGCGTCCTGCAGACAGGACGTAACAATACTGTGACGAATATTTCAATATTAAATCTAATCAGAAATAGAATTAGTTTAAAAGTTTATCAAATGAAAATATGAAATCATGAAAGCATCAGAGGCACAAAAATAAAACCCACCACGTGTCAAAACAGCGTCACTGAGTGGTTTCGTGGCTCTCCGCCTCCATCTGTCTCCTCCGGCAGGCAGCCAATCAGCTGCGCCCCCCCCCCCACTCAGCGCCTAATCAGACGGTTCACCGCAGCACGCTGACAGGAGACACGAGCCCCCCCCCCCCCCCCCCCCCCCCCGTCACGAGAACGACGCACGTATCCGTTCCTAACCTCCGCCATTATCCCCTCCGTCCCCATGGTGGTGTGTTGGCTCCTCTCCTCTTTTCCCGCCCCTCCAGGTTCTCCTCTTTTCCCGCCCCTCCAGGTTCTCCTCTGAGCCGTTTCCTCCTCAGCTCGTCCGGGATCATTTACCCCCCTCCCCCCCCCCAGGTGATTATCCATCCGCCCCCCGTTATCCGTTACCCCCCTCCTCCTCCTCCTCCCTCCTCCTCCCTCTTCTCGGTACCAACAGACCGACAAATCCCTCCCGGTGCTCCTTCCCCCCCCTCCCCTCCTCTCCTCTCTCTCCGTCTCCTTTCCCGCCAGCCATGATCCGTGGCGGGCTAATTCCCAGACGGTCTTCTTCCTCTTCTCCTCCTTCCTCCTCTGCTCCTCATCACCCTCTTCCTCCACATCCACCTCCTCCTCCTCCTCCTCCTCCTCGCGGGCCCGGTAAGTAGCAGAAGCACGCGCCGTCCATCTTCTCGGTTACTCCTCCTCTCTGTCGGACTGCATGCTGCGTTCACGGTATTTATCGGTTCTTATCGGGTCGGGCTTTTTAGGGGGGTTGACCCCCCCTCCCCCTCCCTCACCCCCCCCCCCCCCCCTCCCTCCCTGCCTTTCTGTGCCTGAGGGGGGAGGGGGGAGGAAGGGAGGGAGGTTGTTAATGTGTCGCGTGGGAGAGCCGTTTTCCCCTCGCGGCCGGTGGCCACCGTGACCTTCTGTCGGAGCTCGCGCTGCCGGTTGACCGGACAGGATAATTAGTTACACCTGGGGGGGGGCACGCGCCAACACACACACACACATTCATACACACACACACACACACACACACACACACACACACACACACACACACACACACACACACACACACACACACACACACACACACACACACACACACACACACACACACACACACACACACACACATATACATACATACACACACACACACACACACACACACACACACACACACACACACACTGTTTCTTTCTCACTCCAGTTAGACATCGCACGCACACGCACACATTTCACACATCTGTTTGCAGTCTGTTGTGTTCACACACTTTCACAAAAGAGTGTGTGTGTGTGTGTGTGTGTGTGTGTGTGTGTGTGTGTGTGTGTGTGTGTGTGTGTGTGTGTGTGTGTGTGTGTGTGTGTGTGTGTGTGTGTGTGTGTGTGTGTGTGTGTGTGTGTGTGTGTGTGTGTGTGTGTGTGTGTGTGTGTGTGTGTGTGTGTGTGTGTGAGTGTGTGTGTGTGTGTGTGAGTGTGTGTGTGTGTGTGTGTGTGTGTGTGTGTGTGTGTGTGTGTGTGTGTGTGTGTGTGTGTGTGTGTGTGTGTGTGTGTGTGTGTGTGTGTGTGTGTGTGTGTGTGTGTGTGTGAGTGTGTGTGTGTGTGTGTGTGTGTGTGTGTGTGTGAGTGTGTGTGTGTGTGTGTGTGTGTGTGTGTGTGTGTGTGTGTGTGTGTGAGAGTGTGTGTGTGTGTGAGTGTGTGTGTGTGTGTGTGTGAGAGTGTGTGAGAGTGTGTGTGTGTGTGTGTGTGTGAGAGTGTGTGTGTGTTTTTAACTACCTTGTTTTTAACTATCTTGTTTTTAACTACCGTGTTTTTAACTATCATGTTTTTAACTACCGTGTTTTTACTATCTTGTTTTTAACTGCCGTGTTTTTAACTACCGTGTTTTTATTATCTTGTTTTTAACTATCGTGTTTTTAACTACCTTGTTTTTAACTATCTTGTTTTTAACTACCGTGTTTTTAACTATCATGTTTTTAACTACCGTGTTTTTACTATCTTGTTTTTAACTATCGTGTTTTTAACTATCGTGTTTTTAACTACCGTGTTTTTAACTACCGTGTTTTTACTATCTTGTTTTTAACTGCCGTGTTTTTAACTACCGTGTTTTTAACTATCTTATTTTTAACTACCGTGTTTTTACTATCTTGTTTTTAACTACCGTGTTTTTACTATCTTGTTTTTAACTACCGTGTTTTTAACTATCTTGTTTTTAACTATCTTGTTTTTAACTACCGTGTTTTTACTATCTTGTTTTTAACTACCGTGTTTTTAACTACCGTGTTTTTAACTATCGTGTTTTTAACTACCGTGTTTTTAACTATCTTGTTTTTAACTATCTTGTTTTTAACTACCGTGTTTTTAACTATCTTGTTTTTAACTATCTTGTTTTTAACTACCGTGTTTTTACTATCTTGTTTTTAACTACCGTGTTTTTAACTACCGTGTTTTTAACTATCGTGTTTTTAACTACCGTGTTTTTAACTATCTTGTTTTTAACTATCTTGTTTTTAACTACCGTGTTTTTACTATCTTGTTTTTAACTACCGTGTTTTTAACTACCGTGTTTTTAACTATCGTGTTTTTAACTACCGTGTTTTTAACTACCGTGTTTTTAACTATCTTGTTTTTAACTATCTTGTTTTTAACTGCCGTGTTTTTAACTACCGTGTTTTTAACTATCTTGTTTTTAACTATCTTGTTTTTAACTACCGTGTTTTTAACTACCGTGTTTTTAACTATCTTGTTTTTAACTATCTTGTTTTTAACTACCGTGTTTTTAACTATCTTGTTTTTAACTACCGTGTTTTTAACTACCGTGTTTTTTCTACTTTAACTACGGTGTTTTTAACTACCGTGTTTTTTCTACTTTAACTACCGTGTTTTTAACTACCGTGTTTTTTCTACTTTAACTACTGTTTTTAACTACTGTGTTTTTAACTACCGTGTTTTATTTACCTTCTTTTTTCTACTTTAACAACTGTGTTTTTAACTACCGTGTTTTTTCTACTTTAACTACCGTTTTTTTAACTACCGTTTTTTTAACTACCGTGTATTTTCTACTTTAACTATCGTGTTTTATTTACCTTCTTTTTTCTACTTTAACTACCGTGTTTTATTTACCTTCTTTTTTCTACTTTAACTACCGTGTTTTATTTACCTTCTTTTTTCTACTTTAACAACTGTGTTTTTAACTACCGTGTTTTTTCTACTTTAACTACCGTTTTTTTAACTACCGTGTTTTTAACTACCGTGTATTTTCTACTTTAACTACCGTGTTTTATTTACCTTCTTTTTTCTACTTTAACAACTGTGTTTTTAACTACCGTGTTTTTAACTACCGTGTATTTTCTACTTTAACTACCGTGTTTTATTTACCTTCTTTTTTCTACTTTATCAACTGTGTTTTTAACTACCGTGTTTTTAACTACCGTGTATTTTCTACTTTAACTATCGTGTTTTATTTACCTTCTTTTTTCTACTTTAACTACCGTGTTTTATTTACCTTCTTTTTTCTACTTTAACTACCGTGTTTTTAACTACCGTGTTTTTTCTACTTTAACTACCGTGTTTTTTCTACTTTTTGGTTCGCCGTAAACATGGTTCCACGCTGGATCAGTGTACATTTTTTGGTGGTTTGCCATGATTCGGCAGGACAAGCAGGACAGAGGACAAACAGCATGGAGGACGTCTCGTTTGTCCTCTTTCTCTGTTACAAGTTTCATCGGAGCTGAAAGAGGACGATATTTAACTCCACAATCAGTCAGAGGAACGTCTTCAGCGTTTATCACGACATTTACTTGTGATGGCGACTTTACTAAATATTTAGAGAAGCACCTTCTTGATTTCTGTCTTTGTTTTTTATCTACAGAACAAAAGGAGACGAGCACACAGACCTAACCGCTCGCCGACTTCCTGCACGAGCAAGCGTGTGTGTGTTTACATGTATACGTGTGCGTGAGGTCATGTCGGGCATGACGAGCGGCGTGTGCGTGGAGAGCGACCTCTCCTCGATGCTCCAGAGAAGCTCCGCCCCCTCGCACCATCACCCCAATCACCATGGTTACGGCGGGCAGGGACAGGTGAGTCGTCATTCCGCTTTTTCATTTCTGAGATCAGTGCGGCTCAAAACCACCAGGGTCTGAACCGGGACAGAACCGGGACCAGAACCAGGACTGGAGAACCAAAGGGTTGCGTTTTCGTTACGTTGCAAACATCTCGTCCGCGACATCGAGCGGTTCGTAGAAAGTAAATTTCGGTCGGATCCGGTCGGTTGGTCCGGTCGGGTCAGTCGGGTTGGTCGGTCGGGACGGTCGGGTCGGTCGGTTGGTCGGTCGGGTCGGGTCAGTCGATCAGTCGGGTTGGTCGGTCAGTCGGATCGGTCGGGTTGTTCGGTCGGATTGGTCGGTCGGTTGGTCGGGTCGGGTTGGTCGATCAGTCGGGTTGGTCGGTCAGTCGGATTGGTCGATCAGTCGGGTTGGTCGATCAGTCGGGTTGGTCGGTCAGTCGGGTTGGTCGGTCAGTCAGATTGGTCGATCAGTCGGGTTGGTCGATCAGTCGGGTTGGTCGGTCAGTCGGATTGGTCGGTCAGTCAGATTGGTCGGGTTGTTCGGCCGGGTCGGTCGGTCGATCAGTCGGATCGGTCGGTCAGTCGGATCGGTCAGGTTGTTTGGTCGGTCGGATCGGTTGGGTTGGTCAGTCGGGTCGGATTGGTCGGGACGGTCGGTTGGGTTGGTCGGGTCGGTCAGTCGGATCGGTCGGGTTGTTCGGTCGGGTCGGTCGGTTGGGTCAGTCAGATTGGTCGGGTTGTTTGGTCGGAACGGTCGGTTGGGTTGGTCGGGTCGGTCAGTCGGATCGGTCGGGTTGGTCGGTCGGGACAGTCGGTCGGGTTGGTCGGTCGGGTCGGGTCAGTCGATCAGTCGGGTTGGTCGGTCAGTCGGGTTGGTCGGTCAGTCGGGTCGGGTTGGTCGATCAGTCGGGTTGGTCGGTCAGTCGGATCGGTCGGGTTGGTCGGTCAGTCGGATCGGTCGGGTTGTTCGGTCGGGTTGGTCGGTCGGTCAGGTCGGGTCGGTCGATCAGTCGGATCGGTCAGGTTGTTCGGTCGGATCGGTTGGGTCGGTCGGTCGGGTCGGATTGGTCGGGTTGTTTGGTCGGGATGTTGGGTTGGTCGGGTCGGTCAGTCGGGTCGGTCGGTCGGGTCAGTCGGATCGGTCGGGACGGTCGGTCGGTCTGATCAGTTGGGTTGGTCGGTCGGGTCGGATCGGTCGGGTTGTTCGGTTGGGTCGGTCGGATCGGTTGGGTTGGGTTGGTCGGTAGGGTTGGTCAGTCGGTCGGATCGGCCAGTCAGATCGGTCGGGTTGTTTGGTCGGGACGGTCGGTTGGGTTGGTTGGGTTGGTCAGTCGGATCGGTCGGGTTGGTCGGTCAGTCGGGTTGGTCGGTCAGTCGGATCGGTCGGGTTGTTCGGTCAGGTTGGTCGGTCAGTCGGATCGGTCAGGTTGTTCGGTTGGATCGGTTGGGTTGGTCGGTCGGGTCGGATTGGTCGGGTTGTTTGGTCGGGACGGTCGGTTGGGTTGGTCGGGTCGGTCAGTTGGATCGGTCGGGTTGGTCGGTTGGGACAGTCGGTCGGGTTGGTCGGTCGGGTCGGGTCAGTCGATCAGTCGGGTTGGTCGGTCAGTCGGATTGGTCGGGTTGTTCGGTCGGGTTGTTCGGTCGGTCAGGTCGGGTCGGTCGATCAGTCGGATCGGTCGGTCAGTCGGATCGGTCAGGTTGTTCGGTCGGATCGGTTGGGTCGGTCGGTCGGTCGGGTCGGATTGGTCGGGTTGTTTGGTCGGGACGGTCGGTTGGGTTGGTCGGGTCGGTCAGTCGGGTCGGTCGGGTCAGTCAGATCGGTCGGGACGGTCGGTCGGTCGGATCAGTTGGGTTGGTCGGTCGGGTCGGGTCGGGTTGTTCGGTTGGGTCGGTCGGATCGGTTGGGTTGGGTTGGTCGGTAGGGTTGGTCAGTCGGTCGGGTCGGTCAGTCAGATCGGTCGGGTTGTTTGGTCGGGACGGTCGGTTGGGTTGGTCGGGTTGGTCAGTCGGATCGGTTGGGTTGGTCGGTCGGTTGGGTTGGTTGGTAGGGACGGTCAGTCGGTCGGTTGAATCGGTCGGGTCGGTTGGGTTGGTCGGTAGGGACGGTTGGGTTGGTCGGTTGGGTTGGTCGGTCGGATCGGTCGGGTCGGTTGGGTTGGTCGGTAGGGACGGTCAGTCGGTCGGTTGGGACGGTCGGTCGACTCAGTCGGTCCCAGCCAACCCGGTTCTGCTCTGCGTTCTGAGTTCAGCAGAATTTATGGGCAGTACGTGAGTCTTGGCGGTGTTTCCCGGTGCTGATGGCAGTAATGGTGGTGGTGGTGTTTGTTGCAGGTGTCCAGCCTGGCGCCGATGCTGGACTACAGCACCGAGATGGACCGGTACCGCTCCTCCATCGCCAGCTTCTACAAGACCAACGTCAACATGAACATGAACGTCACAAACTTCCCGCAGTCCG
>NW_027210974.1:122500-140000 GCF_029030835.1 Brachyistius frenatus
GAATAGAATAGATGGAATAGAATAGAATAGATGGAATATAATAGAATAGATGGAACAGAATAGAATAGATGGAACAGAATAGAATAGAATAGATGGAACAGAATATAATAGAATAGATGGAACAGAATAGAATAGATGGAACAGAATAGAATAGAATAGATGGAATAGAATATAATAGATGGAACAGAATAGAATAGAATAGATGGAACAGAATAGAATAGATGGAACAGAATAGAATAGATGGAACAGAATAGAATAGAATAGATGGAACAGAATAGAATAGAATAGATGGAACAGAATAGAATAGATGGAATAGAATAGAATAGAATAGAATAGAATAGAATAGAATAGAATAGAATAGAATAGATGGAACAGAATATAATAGAATAGATGAAATATAATAGAATAGATGGAACAGAATAGAATAGATGGAACAGAATAGAATAGATGGAACAGAATAGAATAGATGGAACAGAATAGAATAGAATAGATGGAACAGAATATAATAGAATAGATGGAACAGAATAGAATAGAATAGAATAGAATAGAATAGAATAGAATAGATGGAACAGAATATAATAGAATAGATGGAATATAATAGAATAGATGGAACAGAATAGAATAGATGGAACAGAATAGAATAGATGCAGACAGGAAGGCTATCGGTGTTCCTGTTTAGCATCTTGGAGCGCTAAACATTTTCACACAGACTACGAGATACAAAGAAAAAGTTCACAGTGTTCCTGAACGCAGCACGGTGCTGCACACGGAGCAGCAGGAAGTAACGACCTCCATCAGGAAGTATTCAGAGTTCTTCACGTTAACGTGACCGCTGGTACCTGAACATCAGTCACGTCACCATGGAAACCTGAAACTGGAGCAGAGAAACAGCAGAACGTGGGTTAAATTTTTCAAGGAACAGTAAATCTGCTTGCAGCCGAGTGTTCCTGAGCCCAAGCAGAAGTGAACGATGATGAAGAGACGACTTCCTGTTGAGGTCGCTGCTTCCTGCTGCTGTTTGTTCACCAGGAACCGTCTGAACGTTCTCTTGACTGGTTTGATCCAGCTAAATGAAACATTCTTCACAATCTAATCTACGAGCGATAGATATCCTGTGGTATCTGTAATGATAGATCCTTGATATAAGGTGAAGGTCTGAGATCAGAATCAGGACGAAACCCGTTCTCACCTGTCAATCACAACTTCTCATTATTTAACACTGATTTCTTCTGACAGCAAAACAACAACCTGAACTTAAAGTTGTCGTGAACAATTCGCTGACTCGGAGAACCTTCACCGTAAAACTGTCTCCTCCTCCTCTTCCTCCTCCTCCTTTTCCACCTCCTCCTCTTCCTCCTCCTCCTCCACCTCCTCCTCTTTTTCTACCTCCTCCTCTTCCTCCTCCTCCACCTCCTCCTCCTCCTCCCAGTGAACCACAAACCCCATCATAACCAACACCAGGAGGATTGCTGAGTGGACCACCGATCCCAGCCGGCGGGTCGAGCCACGCTGCCCTCAGCAGGAAGTGATCCAGGACTGTTGCTAAGGGCGACCACTTCACCACAGCAGGACTACAACTACCATGTCACTTCTGTCTACCTCCTCCTCCTTCTCCTCCTCCTCCTCCACAGGACCTCGATGGACTTCTGTCGGACTGCGTTGGTTCGCCCTGCTCCTCCTCTCTGTGCTGTGGATCCTGATGTTCACTCTTCATGTTGTATTCGTCCGGTTTGATTGTGTCTGGACTTCGTGGGACGTTCTCAGGGTGCAGTCACTCTTTCAGTTGGTTTTCATGAAGTAAATCTCACCGTGGTTCATTCAGACATGTTCAGAGCAGAAACCTGCAGATTTGTGAGGTCCGTATCGGAGACCTGTTAGAGAGCTCAGAACCGGTTCCAGCGGTTCCAGCTGGGGGCCGACAGGAAACAGAACCTGCAGCGTGAGAACCTTTGGATCCTCTGAGGTTCTGAGCTGAACCGAACTGAGACATCAGGTCAGAACACTTCAACTACTCGTCCTTTCCAACACGTCTGTGGATCCGACCTGCTCGCTTTCTGAAGTCTTCTTTTGAAATGTTAACTTAATAAATGTTGAGTCATCTTTTACTGACAAATTGATGTCATCGGAATCATCAATTAAAAAAGGTTCCTGTTGAACGGAGCAGCAGGAACCTTCATCAGGAAGTATTGATTTGGGGTTTTTGGAGGAACAGAAAATCTCCGACAGGCTAGTTTACAGCCGAGTGTTCCTGAGCCTATGCGGTGATTTCCACCACAGAATCATGGCTGTTTTTAAAGCAGTGCAGCAGAAGGACCGACGATCACAGACAACATCAGATTTTGGGTCAAACTCTGTAAACGGTCATCAGAGACCCTTGAAATGTTTCAGAAAGTCATGAAGCGACGAGCCGGGCGAGGTGTTCTGATGACATCACGTTTCAAGAGAGGCGGAGCTTCACCGTCCAAGACTGAAGAAGGTGCGTCAGGTCCGGAGACACCAGGTGGGTTTTCTTTGTGTCACCGTGAATCTGTTTGGTACTTCCTGTTGGATTTTGAAATTACTCACCTCTTGTGTCTGTCTTGTTTCACTTCCTGTCCTCTATATGATTGTTGGCCCCGCCCCTGATTAATTTCATCTGTCCCTCGTTGTCCTTCCCTCCCTGTATTTAGTCTGTGAGCTCTTCTTCTTCCCTCTTTGTTTCAGTTTCCTGTCTGTTGCTGCGTCTGTTGAAACCCAGAGGACACAAACAACCTGAACTGTGGCGTCATGGCAACAGGCTTCTTCAATATGACGACACACCCGCTCACAGAGCGTTGAAAACAGACGAGGAATGTGTTGAAACTAGGAGTCTGTAGTGGAAATCACTGCATGGGCTCAGAAACAATCAGACGTGTTGAAGATTTGACCCCAAATCTGATGTTTGTCTGCTCCAATTTCAGGTTTCCATGGTGACATCACTAATGTTCAGGTACCAGAGGTCAGAGGTCACGTTAACGTGAGGAACTCAGTGATGATGTTGAACTCTGAATACTTCCTGATGGAGGTCGTTACTTCCAAAACCACGTCAAATCAAAATTTAATTTTGGTTGTGAGAAATTAATCGACAAATATTAGCTGGAATATTAAAATATCGGTTCAGACATTTATAACCTGGATTCACATTAAATTCAGCAGAGCTTCACCTTTTTTTATTCCAGGTTCGTTGTGTCAAAGTTTCTGTACCGACCGACGTGCTGGAAATATTTATCAGCTTTACTTTAACTTCTATTTATTTTTAATTTGGTCCTGAGGAAAATGTTCTCCTCCGCCTGCTGGTGGGAAGTAAAACCAAACAGCCCCTTCTTCTCAGGTTGGGTGGGGGAGGAGGGGGGAGGGGGTTGTTTCCTGTGTCCTCCTCCTCTGTGAGCTGAATTATAATAAAGCATTTCAAAGATGAGCTGAGAGTGTGTGACAGACACGGTGAAGGATGTCAGGTGGTTGCATCATACACTGCTGCCTGTAATGATGGAGGGGGGGGGGGTCAGGAGGAGAGACAGGGAGACAGTTGGGGGGGGAGACAAGAAAGACAGAAGGGGGGTGAGATGGGGGAGAAGGGTGAGACAGACGGGTGGGGGTGGAGGGGTGGGGGGAGTTGGGGGTGGGGGGCATGACAATGAACAATATGTTTTCTGTTTGAGTGAAATGTTTCTGCCACAAGATGGAAGCTGTGTGTGTGTGTGTGTGTGTGTGTGTGTGTGTGTGTGTGTGTGTGTGTGTGTGTGTGTGTGTGTGTGTGTGTGTGTGTGTGTGTGTGTGTGTGTGTGTGTGTGTGTGTGTGTGTGTGTGTGTGTGTGTGTGTGTGTGTGTGTGTGTGTGTGTGTGGCCTTGTCATCTCAGTAATGGTGTTGCTATCAGAAAAGAGAGCGAGAGAGACAGAAGAGGCTGGTTGTCCCTGACGACGGTGCAGCGTGTTGCCTGGCAACAGCGCTAACAATGGCCTACCACCAGTGTTCTAGAATGTGGGCGGGGCCTGAGAGACAGCAGCAGAGAGGGGCGGGGCCGTTTCCTCAGCTGTGATGTAAACGGTCTTCAGCCAACAAAGAAACTAAACTAACAGAAGAGGAAACTGAACCTTTTTATTTTCATTTGATTATAAGAATCTTGATATTTCACTAAAATACTTCTAAAACGTTCTTAAGAAATGACGAAAACTAAATGTGACGTTTAGTGAACGTACGTTTGACCGCCGGTCGTCATTTCACTTCGCTGTCTTTTATTTTTCAGTTAAAGGCACCGAGAGGACGATTAGCGCCACCTGCTGTTTAAATTAATAAACCAACTACTCAAATCCACAAAACGTCAGCACGTGGAAACCTTTATTCTTTGCATTTTCTATGTCTGTTTGAAGTTTGAACACTTCACAGGTAAAAATGGTTCTGATCCAGAAGTGTCTTCAGCTGCAATACCAGCGAGTGCCACTAGAGGTCGGCTCCAAAAAGCCTCCGGCTCCATAGACTCCCATTCAACTTCTCTCATCAAATCCAAAGTGAATCAAATGTGTCCATCAGTTATCTCGGTGTTGTTAGCTAAAGTCACTCCTTCTTCTTAGTTTTCTGGAGGTCCATCTGAAAATAATCCCTCATTCATTAGAAAAGAAGATTCAAGAAGACCTGGTTTTGGGGGCGTGTCTGTTTGATTGACAGGCCTGCGGTGCAGTCAGGTTACAGCTGTCGGTGGGCGGGACGTAGTATCGTCAGGTTTCCGATCAGATCGGTCAGATCCACCGCTGGCTCCTCCCCCAGCTCGTCCAAATATGGTCACTTCCTGTTCCAAACCGCTCCGAACTATCAAGATGGTGACGGACAGAATCTGACTCACTACCGCCCCCTAATGCAGAAGGTGGTATTACAAGTCGGGTTTTAATTCTCGCATAACTCAGATTTAAATTGTTTTCATTACAGGAATAGAAATACTGGAACTATTCAATAATTATTAATAGTTTTTATACAAAATTAAAAATAATTTTGTATAAAAACTAAAAGCATTTTGTGGATCATTTTTAACGTCGGTTTCATCTGGTTTTTAGGTTTTGTTCTTGGTGTAACTCTGCTGCTGTTTCAGAACATCTGTAATGGTGAGTGACACCAGCTGCTGGTTTAACGTAGAAAACGTCATCAGCAGTCTGGTGGAGGTTTTCATTGTTTTGATCCCTGATGATTATTCGTGTAGGTTTCACCGTTTCCCGCCTCGTCTCTCGGCCTGCTCGCCGTCGGGTTCCTGGCGCTGATCCACCAGTCTGGGTGTTTAACAGACATTTAATCGGACCCCGACAGCCTTAATCAGTGTGGGAGCACCGCCGCTCCCTCGAGGCTCATTATCACGCTCAGTTTTCTCCTTCTGAGGGAAGAGAGCAGCGAGAAGGAGGAGGAGGAGGAGGGAAGAGGAGGAGGAGGAAGGAAGATGAGGAGGAAGTGATGGTGGAAAAGAGTGAGAAGGGAAGAGGAGAGAGTGAAAAAGAGGAGGAACACACTCCTCTGGCTCCACCTGGTGGTCAGTAAGACGAACTGTATCTTTCGCTTTACACCAACTCGTCTGGAAAACAAGACTTTTGTTCGTTTGGTCAAAGTTTTATTTGAATCCCAGGAAATGTGTTTGAACTTGTAGCTTTATGAGTAATTTAAAACCCACCGTGGGTCTTCCTGTTGTTAAGAGATGAACGTGAACCTGTCACAACGTTTTAAAGACGTGTTGCTGCCATCAAATTTTAAATGAGCAGATATTTTTTATAAAACAGTAAAATGTCTCCGTTTCAAGTTTATATGTCGTCTTTGGTCTTTTTTTCCAATTAAATTAGTTTTTCTGTTCGTTACTCGGCGTCCCAAGTTTCTTGTGTTGTAGTTACGTTCCAGCGTCGCTCGTCATCCGGTCAGTTTTGGGGTTTTTTTGGAGACAGAAACCAAAACACAAACTCAGTTTTTGACCAAACTTTTATTCAGCATTTATTCTTACAGAACATGTGAACACACATCCACTCGTTTCCATGGCAACCAGGCCTCGTGCCACCCTTTGAAGGAGATTTCCAGTGTGATGTGACTTCCTGTTTATGTTTTTATTATTGTTAGCAGACAGCGGTGAAGAAAAACGTCGATCAAAACCTTTTAATCTCAGTCAGTTGATTCATTTCATTTCATTTATCTTGTATTTGAGGCTCCAGCTTCATTTTTAAACGACTTCTGACTGAGTTTTGATGGTTTTAACGAGACCAGAAGAAGCAGGAAGCTTCTCGTGGTTTGTTGTTTAATGTTTGTTTTAACCGGCCGAAGCAGGTCGGTGAAAAACGGATCAATTTCAACAACTTGTTTCTTTGGGTTTTTAACAAAAAAATCTCGTTTCCTCGTCGTCGCTCCTCCTCGTCCCGCTGAGCATTAAAAAATATAAATATTTTCAAATTAAAATACATCCACTTATGATCAAACCACCGATTCATCCAGCTTTCTCGGCGTTCCCACCTAAAATAAAAATAACAAAACATGTTGTAAATGATGGTTTGGACTCCTGACCTCAGACGCTCTCTGTGATCTTAAATCAACAAGTTCCTTGATGAACAACTAAAGAAAGAAATACGACGAGATGAACACGTTTCTTTCCTTCAGATTTTCTGTGAAAACGTTGAAACGTCTCATTTCAGACGTGTTTGTGCGTCCTGCGTTGCAGAGCGCGTGCTCGTGTTCCAGATGTTCGACAGTTCGCCGACGGGCGACCGAGCGTCCGAGCGTCCGTCGGCGGACGAGTTGGAGTCCGACTCGGGGGAGGACGCCAGGTGATTGGACGCCAGGTGATTGGACGCCAGGTGATTGTGTGTGTGGAGCTTAAAGTCCCTCTGAGAGCGTTTTGAATGAGAGTCAACGGGCGCTGGAGGCTGATGCAGCCGTCGGCCGGGGTCGAAGTGGTTCTGATGTTCTGAGCGGGCTCGGCCGGTCGGGTCGGACCGGGCGCCGCCCTTCCTGCGCGCTGTGTGGAAGTCGACGGAGCGTTCGCTGGGAGACGAGGATAAGGCCGCGTGGTTCCACTGTCCGTCAGCCGGTGGCGCCGGACCGGTACAGTGCAGATCAACGGGTGGCAGGTGAGCGTGACGGGACGCGACCTCGTGGCTGATCTCGGACAGCGTCCCGCTACCTGCCGCCGCGCTGAAGTGGAGGTCAGCGGGCGAGCAGGAAGTCCTGGAATCAACGGAGGAAATAGGAAGTGATGCGGCAGTAGAGTTGACTCCTGAGAAAACGGCCGCACCGCTGGATGGATGGAGGTCACCGGGGGCGACCCGACAGGAAGCGGGCCTCGCGGTCTCATCCCGGCACTCCGCGGAGGTCGAGTCCGAGTGAGCCGGCTGCTCTTCGCACCAGCCGGTTCTTTGTGAATAGAAGTCGACGGTCGATGAATCGGCGGCGAGCGGCGGATCACGGCTGGAATGAAACCGTGAGGAATGAAAAGAACTGAAAACAGGACGTGTGAAGTGATCGGCGGCGGACGAAGAACGGGAGTCACCGGGAGGTTTGAGACCGGAGCGGACGGCGGCGGCCCAAGGTCCGAGTTGAGGAGCGGCCGGGACGCTGCCGGAGGCCGGACAGCTCGAGAAACGCCTCTTCGGCGTTGAGACGGGCGGGACGGGCGGGTTCTCGGTGGGCGGAGCGACCGAACGGGAGTCGACGGGACGGGGGGCGTCGACGGAGGCGTGATGCGGCGACCGGCGAGGACTCCCGGCATCTTTGTGTTTTAATGGCGGGGGTGTGTTTCTGTTGTACGACCGGACCGGACTGGCCTGTTTCAGGAGGGGGGGGACGTCCCCGGCCTCCTCTCGGACCCGGCACTCCTTCGCTCGCTCCAGAGGCGGCGGCGAGCGGCCGGAGGTTCCTCCCGCCGGCCGGTCAACGGCCCGGTTCTGGTCTTTGTCCTCGGCGGGCCGATCGGCGCCGCCACGTCTCGTCTCAGCCAACCGGCCGTCCCGGTTTCGATGAGCCCGGCTGACCTCGCACGGGTCTCGGTCCCGCCGCCGTCGGGTGTCAGGTGACCAGCTGGCCTCAGAGTTCACAGAGAGGTCGCGGTCGGGGGCAGCGACGCCCTTCAGGTCACCGAGGACGGTAGTCAGCGGTTTGCCGTCAGAGCTCGAAGCCTCCGGCCGTCTTTTGGGAACCGGATCTGTCGTCGCAGCGAGGCGCTCTCCTATTGGCTGACAGCCACCGTCCTCAGCTCCGCCTCCTTCTCCACCGTCAGCGCCGGGTACCTTCGTGTCGGCCGCCGCGATCGGTCCGTCGTCACACGGCAGCGGTGAACCACCTACTTCCACGTTTTCCACGTCCACGTCCCGGTCGCTGTCGTCGCTGTTGTCGACGGCGATCGGACCCCCGGCGTCGGACCGGCCCGCCGGCTCCGCCTCCGACCCCTCGGATCCCCGATCCAGGAAGTCAATGGGAAGTTCGCCGATTTCGGCCTCCGTAGCCCCGCCCCCCGGCCGAGTGCACCGACGGGAGAGGAGGCAGGTCGGAGAAGTCGACGGTCTGCTGGCTGCTGATTGGACTGCTGCTGCTGCTGACGTTGTTCCTGTTGCTGACGTCGTCGCGGCTGCTGTCGCTGTCGAGGGTGATGATGACCGGAGAGCTGCGAGACGGAGACACAACCCGCAAACTCAGGGACAAAAACACACGACCTCATCGCTGTTCAGAGGAAAGAAAGACTGCAGTCAGCTGATCGGACAACGAACGACCGCTGTCGCGGTCGACGAAGGACGAGATCCAACCGGAGGTTTGTTGAAGGTTACGTAACCACCGTTGCTATGGTAACAAGTTTCCATTCCAAAATCTATCATTTTCATGGCGTTAATTTAATAAGATAATCCGTCCTCGCGTAAACAGCTTCCTGTCATTGTTTCACAATAAAAGGTTTCTGGGTTCCAGCGGACGCAGGAAGTGTTGACTTAGTTTTTAACAGTGTAATCTACTGTAACTTTAACAGGGCAAACGGAAGCAGATAAAAAAAAAACTAAAAACCTTGTTTTCCTAGTTTGAAAGAGGAAACGATGTCGGGACGTCGGGTGGAGAAGACGCTGATGGAGCATCAATATTTATTGAGATATCGGCAGAAAAATCCATCAGAGAAAAACCTCCAACGGCGTGAGAATCTAACGACCTTCAACGGGACCTCTAACGACCTTCAACGGGACCTCTAACGACCTTCAACGGGACCTCTAACGACCTTCAACGGGACATCTAACGGCTCAGGGTTCCACTTCCTGTTCGCACCGCGAGGAAGTCGGCAGGGAAACGGAGCGTGAAGCGGCGAACGTCCACGACGTCATCGTACCGTTGGCGTGAAACACTGTTGCATCATCAAATAGCGTCGTACGCGTCGACCTTTCGTTCTCTGACATCGACGTTTGTAACAATTAAAGGAACCACGTGATTAATAATCAACATTAAAACACAGAAAATAAAACCCCGTCCGATCGATGAGGTGAAACAGGAAGTCGTACCTGCTGCGCTGCGTCCTCCGGTGACCTTTCCTGCGGCGTTTGTGAGCCGGAGGTCGCGGCGCCTCGGAGGCGGTTCCCTCGTAGATGATCTCCACGCTCGGACTGCGCTCGTCTCTCGACCTCCTGCTGACGCAAAACACACATCAGACGCGACGCCACGTCCGTCCAGATTCAGGACGGGAACGGGAAGCTCACCTGTCCCTCCTCGGCCTTTCCTTCCTCCTCCGTCCGTCTCGGCCCCGCCTCCTCCTCTCTCTCCTCCCGCCGCTCGGCCTCCAGGTGGGGTCCTTCACGTCTCCGTCCAGGTGGCGGCTTTTGTACTTCCTCTTCCCGCCGGGCTTCTCTCCGTGGTGGGCGTCGCCGGGGGAGAGCGACGGCGTCGGCGGGGTCTGCGGCGGCGGGGAGAAGCGGAGGGGTGAGGAGGAGGAGGAGGGGGAGGTGAGGGGGGACGCCCGGCGCTCCCAGCTGGAGGCCGACTCGGCGCTGGAGTGGAACGGCGAGGGCGAGCGGCGCATCATGGCGGGATAGATGGAGCGGTTGGGGTTGTACAAGGTGCCGCTCTTCCTCGGCCCCTCGCCGCTCCTCTCCCGCCCTCTCCTCCTCCTCTTCCTCCTCCTCCTCTCCCTCGCCGCCTCGTTGCCGGACTGCTTCCCGTCTCCGCCGCCTCTCTCCCTCCGCCGCTCCTCCTCTCCGGGCGTGGCCGGGCTGAGCGTGAACACCGAGTTCCTGCTTCGCCCCGAGCTGCCCGACCACGAACGCTCCGCCTCGCCGTCCTCGTTCGGCTCGCCGCCCGGCTCCTCTCTGTAGGCCGCCGACGTGGAGGGGGGGATTGCGGGTAGGACGGAGGACGGGGGACGGGGGGAGGGGAGGGGGGAAGCGTCTCGGCCAGCGTGTCCTCTCTCTCCTCCTCCTCCTCGGTGTCGGAGGAGAGCTGCACCAGCTCCGGAGTCCGCTCCGCGATTGGCTTCTTGTAGCCGACGATCAGACACTCCTCCCCCTCCTCCCGCCTCGCTGCTCCCTCCTCATTGGCTGCCTCGTGGGGGGCGGGGCTGAACGCCAGCGGGGCGAGCGAACAGGACGGTTCTGCGGAGGAGTAGGACGGGCCGGGCGTCTCGTCATCCCAGGCAGACAGGCTGAGACAACTTCCTGTTTGGATGACGTCGTCGTGAGCGCCCCCCGCCGGCCCCTCCTCCGCCTCCCCTCCCGCCCCCCTCTCCTCCTCCTCCCCCTCCCCCTCCGAGATGGCGATGACGGAGCTGCTCTCAGAGGAGCTGCTGATCCAGTCCAGCTCCAGAGCGGCCGGCGGTTCGTACGCCGCCCGCTGGTCGTAGTTGTCCAGGCTGAGCGGCGAGCGGGCGAAGCTGACCAGCTCGTGCAGGAAGTGCTCGGTGCGGGCCAATAGGAATGGGCGCAGCTCTTCTTCTATGGTGGGCGTGTCATCCAGGCCGTGGCGGGCGAGTCGCGCCATGATGATGCGCTGCACGATGTCGACGAGCGACGCGTGCGCACCGTAGAGGACCGTGAGCTCTCGCCGCAGCCAGGGGCGGAGTCTGTTCAGGTAGGCGGGGCTCCGACGGAAGCTCTCCGCCGTGATGTCATGTTGCCCCTGGTTACCGTTTACCCCGGCGACCCCGCGGATCCGCACGCCGCAGCGGTAGAGGGCGCGGCGGAACGCCACCGTCTCCCGCTCGCGCAGCCGCCGCACCGTTCCTCCGTCCCGCTGCAGCCGCTGCCTCGCCGCCAAGCGGGTCATCAGTCGCCGTGACGCCCGGTCGTTGGGGGCAACCGGGGCCGCCGCCCCCCCGAGGCCTGTCAGACCCTCAAATATCACCCCCCGCTCCACCGGGTCGGCCCCCCCGCCCGTCCTCCGCTCCTCCTCGCTGTCCTCCGCGACGACGGGCGAGACGCCGGTCGGGTGAGGAGGAGGAGGAGAGTCCAGGTACCACTCCCACACCCCCGCCCGCTCCTCCTCCCTCCCGCCCCCGCCTCCTCTCCCCCTCCTCTCCCTCCTCCGCCTCCTCGCGGTCGTCTCGCCTCCGTCCGCCACTCTGTGCCTCCTCAGCATCAGCCTCATCTGGTGGTTGCTCCTCGCCGCCGACGCCATGGCCGCCACCATGGCGACGGTGGCGGCCACGCTGCTGTTGGCGGGCGGCGGCCTCAGCGTGTACTCCTTGAAGTCGTCCTCGGCGCGGACGGAGTGAAGGATGGAGGCGAACGGCTGCTTGCACAGCGGACACTCCGCCTTGTTGTGCGACCACTCCTGGATGCAGGGGAAGCAGAAGCGGTGCAGGCAGCGGTCCAGGTACGCCAGGTTGTTGAAGCGGTCCAGGCAGATCGGGCACTTGGAGTCGGGCGACGCCTCCCCGGCCGCCATCACCGCCCGGGCGGACGCCGAGGAGGAGGAGGTGGGAGGAGACGAGGAGGCGGCGGCGGCCGAGGTTTTGCGGGTGTTCTTCCTCCTGCCGCCGCCGCTCTCTCGTCTCCGCTCCTCTTCCTCCTCCGGCGGTCCGCCTCCCTCTGCGGCGCCTGCGGCCGTGGTCGCGTTGTCACGGCGACGCACGCGCAGTTTCATCCGCGTGGGCGCCATCACCTGGACACACGGAGAAACAGCAGGTTCAGGTGCATCATGACTCATCACGGCTGTTTATAGTCAAACTCTGAATCTGTTTCCCACTTCAGGACTTCAGGTTCCTGCTGAACGTGATCGGGTTCTAAAAAGAACAATTCACTCAATGAGCAGCTGGAAAACTTAAAATGTTGTGGAAACACTGAACAGAAGCGCTGCTGAAAGTATGACGTCATAGTGTCCTTTCAAAATAAAACGGACTTCATTACCAAAAATACCAGTTGATTTCTAATCAAAACAAACTGCTGCTAGCTAACAGCACCAACAGGAAGTGCCGGGGTTTGTGGGTAATGTGGTCTTCTGACGGAACATGTTTGTTTTTAGTGTTGAAAGAATCTGATTCAAATAAAATGTCGTATTTTCTTTCCTTGATTTAGTTTTTGTTATTTCTCATCAATTTACCAGAAAAAAAAAAATCAGATTTCTGAGAAAATCCGCCTCAAATTTAAACATTTTTGATGCAACAATCAAACAAACAAACAACAACGCGTCGTCCCGGTGGGAGTGGCTAGTGACGTCACAGAGGGAGCAGGTCACGTGGCTCGTCGGAGCGACAGAAGCTGTTTTTACTGTATTTTACACTTCGGGTTTAAAAGCTGCGTTTAGTTTCTCGGTTTGTTTTCACTTTTCTGGGTCGAAATTGAAACTGAACCGAGACGTGACTTCCACCAGATGATGTCGCAGCTCCGGAGCCGTTTATCGGGATTTAACGGCTTCAAACGCGGACGTTGATCAAACGGGACTCCGCTCGATGATTGTTAGCATGCTAACCCGGTTAGCTCTGCGGACCTGAGCCTCCGTGAGCGGCATCCGCCGGCGGCGAGGTTACCGGTGTACCGGGCTCCGCCGCTCCGCCGCTCCGCTGCGTTTAGAACCGAGCTTCCGGTAAAAATAAAGACATTAGTGTCGGTGCTGCCGTCCGAACCGCAGCGACCCGCAGCTGGAGTGACACAGAAGAAGCCGCGTTGGCTGACGGGAAATAGATCGACAAAAAGCGCGATGGACCACTCGGACCGTAACTCAGGAAACTGTCCGCTTCGTCCTCCCGCCGAGGATTTACGTCTTTTTCTTCATGGACTCAATTTGTAATCATGAAATCAGCTGATTTCAGACGTCCTGAATCTGAGATCATTATGACGCAGTATTTGTTAGCTTTGTGCAAAATGTTGTCCGTCTCTGATTATTTTGTCTTCGTGAATCTGAACTTTGACTTCCGTTTCATAGACGTTCAGTAGCATCTCGTTATTATGTCTTTTTAATTTCTTCATTTATTAAATGAGAGTTGTGGTTTTCCTTTCATAATCTAAGTGTCTGATGTCTGCAGCTCTTAAAAAGAAGCGGAGTGAGACATCAGCTCTCTGTTTCTGTTCTTCTGTTGCCATCGTAACGGCCGTGTTGCTCGTGCTGCCCCCTGACGGCCTGGCGGGAAAAAAAACAACCGCACGCGCAGGTCGTCGGTTTGATGTAATATTATATTTATAATTTTTTACATTACGTAATAAATTATAAATAATCAACGGAGGGAACATCTGAAAAGAAATAAGTAAAGTTTGGATCCGTGATTTCCGGATGAAGAGCTGTCGTCAGTGATTAACACTCCGAGACGCCAGATGGCGACGTTGCACGTAAAGCGACGTGAAATCCGGCGGAAGAGGAAGAACGACGAGACGTAAACAAACAGAACCGCAGCGGTGTTTGTGCTCCTCGTGAGGCTTGATTCACAACATGATGCCTGTCAGCAGACGGACCCGGGACCGGATCCACTCTGCGGTACTTTCACGGAACCGATTCTCACCGTGACGTTGTTTTCAGGCGGCGGAAGTCCCCACCGCGTGTTCAGCTCTTAGCCCGGTCTAACCTGGGTCAGACTGTGTTCAGCTCTTAGCCCGGTCTAACCCTGGTCAGACTGTGTGTTCAGCTCTTAGCCCGGTCTAACCCGGGTCAGACTGTGTTCAGCTCTTAGCCCGGTCTAACCCGGGTCAGACTGTGTTCAGCTCTTAGCCCGGTCTAACTCGGGTCAGACTGTGTTCAGCTCTTAGCCCGGTCTAACCCGGGTCAGACCGCGTGTCCGGCTCTTAGCCCGGTCTAACCCGGGTCAGACCGCGTGTTCAGCTCTTAGCCCGGTCTAACCTGGGTCAGACTGTGTTCAGCTCTTAGCCCGGTCTAACCCGGGTCAGACCGCGTGTTCAGCTCTTAGCCCGGTCTAACCCGGGTCAGACTGTGTTCAGCTCTTAGCCCGGTCTAACCTGGGTCAGACTGTGTTCAGCTCCTAGCCCGGTCTAACCCGGGTCAGACTGTGTTCAGCTCTTAGCCCGGTCTAACCCGGGTCAGACTGTGTGTTCAGCTCTTAGCCCGGTCTAACCCGGGTCAGACTGTGTTCAGCTCTTAGCCCGGTCTAACCCGGGTCAGACTGTGTGTTCAGCTCTTAGCCCGGTCTAATCCGGGTCAGACCGTGTGTTCAGCTCTTAGCCCGGTCTAACCCGGGTCAGACCGTGTGTTGATTGACATGTCATCAAGTGAGTGAGACAGGTCTGATGAAGCACGTCTGTCCCCGTCCCCAGGTCCTGCTCGGGGTCGTGGTCCTGTCCTGGTCTTACGTCATCTACGCCAGCAGAGTCGCAGCTCATTGGCTGCTGGAGAAGAGGACCGCCCACCTGAGGGAGGACTGACCCTGACCCGGACCGTCCTGGGTTCATAAAGAGACGTGAACGTCTCCTGTGAAGACCTCCGGCTCTGAGCTGGTCTTTGGAGTGGCGGTCGACGCGGCTGCAGTCTGTGTTTCCACCACCAGGAGGCACTACAGTTCTACGGACTGCTCCTTTAAACAGCTCTGATTCAGTTTCTTTTTTCCTAAACGGCTGAAAAGGTGTTAAAAGTGAAAATTGTGAATATTTGACTGAATATTTTTGCTTTAAAAAATGCAATGAATCAATTCTAAAGATAATTATTCAACAATTTTCCATTTTTAATCTCCTCATCCATTTTCTGCTGCTTGTCTTGAGTCGTTACGATTTAACCTGCAGAAACTAAAATCACTAGAACCGGATCAATGAGCTGATAAACTCTATTTTTAATATCAGGTTTAATCATTTTGATGGTTTCTAAAGAAAAATGTCTCCATTCAAATGTTCTCGTCCTTCTCTGGTTGGGAACTGAATATTTTTGGGTTTCACACCGTTGTTTTCTCCCTGAGAGAAATAAATCTGCATTCACAAACCACCTCCGTGTTCACGTCCTGGTTTTGTCTTCTGGTTTGAAAACGTCACATTTATTTAGTTTCACTCTGATATTAAAGTTTTATCCTGTTAAATCTGTGATGAAACCAAACAGCTGGTTTTAATGGAAGAATGACTCATAATGAATGTTCTCTGATGTATTCAGTAAGTAAAGGCTGCACACACACACACACACACACTCACACACACACACACACACACACACACACACACACACACACACACACACACACACACACACACACACACACACACACACACACACACACACACACACACACTCACACACACACACACACACACACACACACACACACACACACACACACACACACACACACACTCACTCTCTTTGTTGGAGTCCTCAGAAATGGAAATGCTCTCAACAGAATGGGTGACTGAAGGAGGGCGAGCGAGCTGCATGGATAATGAGGACCTGAGAGAGAGAGAGGTGGGTACTCATTCTGTTAATAAAAACACTTCAAACACACACATCTGTAATTAAAAACCAGGCGATGACGCTTCCCTCCGTTTCATGTTGAACATCACAAACGGCTTCATGTTCGATGTTTATGGGAATTTACTCTTTAATCTTCGGCCGCAGTGAGAAACAGACGCAGTTTAAATCAATTCGTTTAGATAAAACAAAGTTCGTAGATTCAGGTTGGAAAAATGAGCCCGATTCAGAAGCTGCAATACCTCTGAGGACCACTAGGGGCTGTCTCCGTAGTCTCCATCTGTAGTACCTGTGAGGACCACTAGGGGGCTGTCTCCGTAGACTCCATCTGTAGTACCTCTGAGGACCACTAGGGGCTGTCTCCGTAGACTCCATCTGTAGTACCTCTGAGGACCACTAGGGGCTGTCTCCGTAGACTCCATCTGTAGTACCTCTGAGGACCACTAGGGGGCTGTCTCCGTAGTCTCCATCTGTAGTACCTCTGAGGACCACTAGGGGCTGTCTCCGTAGACTCCATCTGTAGTACCTCTGAGGACCACTAGGGGCTGTCTCCGTAGTCTCCATCTGTAGTACCTCTGAGGACCACTAGGGGGCTGTCTCCGTAGTCTCCATCTGTAGTACCTCTGAGGACCACTAGGGGGCTGTCTCCGTAGACTCCATCTGTAGTACCTCTGAGGACCACTAGTGGCTGTCTCCGTAGACTCCATCTGTAGTACCTCTGAGGACCACTAGGGGGCTGTCTCCGTAGACTCCATCTGTAGTACCTCTGAGGACCACTAGGGGGCTGTCTCCGTAGTCTCCATCTGTAGTACCTGTGAGGACCAATAGGGGCTGTCTCCGTAGTCTCCATCTGTAGTACCTCTGAGGACCACTAGGGGCTGTCTCCGTAGTCTCCATCTGTAGTACCTGTGAGGACCACAAGGGGGCTGTCTCCGTAGTCTCCACCTGTAGTACCTCTGAGGACCACTAGGGGCTGTCTCCGTAGTCTCCACCTGTAGTACCTCTGAGGACCACTAGGGGCTGTCTCCGTAGTCTCCACCTGTAGTACCTGTGAGGACCACTAGGGGCTGTCTCCATAGTCTCCATCTGTAGTACCGCTGAGGACCACTAGGGGCTGTCTCCATAGTCTCCATCTGTAGTACCTCTGAGGACCACTAGGGGCTGTCTCCATAGTCTCCATCTGTAGTACCGCTGAGGACCACTAGGGGCTGTCTCCATAGTCTCCATCTGTAGTACCGCTGAGGACCACTAGGGGCTGTCTCCATAGACTCCACCTGTAGTACCGCTGAGGACCACTAGGGGCCGTCTCCATAGACTCCACCTGCAGTACCACTGAGGACCACTAGGGGCCGTCTCCATAGACTCCATCTGTAGTACCACTGAGGACCACTAAGGGCTGTCTCCATAGACTCCATAGACGTGTGTGAGTGTGTGTGTGTGTGTGTGAGTGTGTGAGTGAGTGTGTGTGTGTGTGTGTGTGTGTGTGTGTGTGTGTGTGTGTGTGTGTGTGTGTGTGTGTGTGTGTGTGTGTGTGTGTGTGTGTGTGTGTGTGTGTGTGTGTGTGTGTGTGTGTGTGTGTGTGTGTGTGTGTGTGTGTGTGTGTGTGTGTGTGTGTGTGTGTGTGTGTGTGTGTGTGTGTGTGTGTGAGTGTGTGTGTGTGTGTGTGTGTGTGTGTGTGT
>NW_027210974.1:142500-155000 GCF_029030835.1 Brachyistius frenatus
CCAATGGTTGGCCCGCGGACCCAGTTTGGGCCGCACCTCCGGCCTTCGTCTTCTCCACGAAGACTTTAGATCAAAATGTTAATCTTCTGTAGAATTTATCGCATTTTAATCCAGTAAGAATTTGTGTCCTCTGAATGATGTGATTTATAAAGTTATTTCAGGGCGTTCAACATTCATGAAGTCACGTCAACATCACAAACAACAATTTATTATCTGTTCACAAAAACCCAGCAGACGTTATTAGAAAGAGAGTCTGACAGGTTCCTGCTTGACTCCCTCAGCGCCTCCTCTTCCTCCTCTTCCTCCTCCTCCTCTTTTTCCTCCTCCTCCTCCTCCACCTCTTCCTCCTCCTCATCCTTCTCTTCCTCCTCCTCCTCCATCTGCGCACTACTGACTCATGAATATTCGTGTTCTTAATGAAGCAGCCAGTTGTTAAATGAAGGAGGAAACAGATTTAAATGTGAAACTAACTTCTCTGTGAATCATGGTCACATGATTTTAATGTTTTCATTGAGGTTTATGAGCCCAAAGAGTTTAATAGTTATTATTATTAATATTCACAATACAAAGAGAAGTAAAGAGTTTTATAGTTATTATTAGTAATATTCACAATACAAAGAGAAGTACAGAGTTTTATAGTTATTATTATTAATATTCACAATACAAAGAGAAGTAAAGAGTTTTATAGTTATTATTAGTAATATTCACAATACAAAGAGAAGTACAGAGTTTTGTTTGTTGTTTTTGAGGCAGAAAAACATTTTC
The DNA here is from genome assembly GCF_029030835.1 of Brachyistius frenatus. Classification (NCBI taxonomy): domain Eukaryota; kingdom Metazoa; phylum Chordata; class Actinopteri; family Embiotocidae; genus Brachyistius; species Brachyistius frenatus. The sequence continues at coordinate 143,266 of NW_027210974.1, forward strand.
TCCTCAGATTTGGAACATTTCTTCATAAAGCAGCAGTTTTAACATTGTGAGTAACTTCTTTATGTTTTCATGAGATCTGCTGCTGCAAATTAAAATTTCTGACAAAACATTCAAACAAACATCAAACAGGACACGAAGAGACTCGGCGGGTTCGTCTGAATTTATGTTTAATAAGAATCACGATGAACAGAAACTGACGTCATCGTAGAAGTCGGATACGTGAACGTTTGACGTAAAGACATTAAAGACGATTTACTTCGTAGAACATCGATCTCAAACTCACTGAAGCACAACGGCTTAATACTTAAAAGACAAACAGGAAGTGAAGCGAGCGTTTAAAAAGGGGGCGGGGCCACATAAAGTAAATGTAGGAGCCAGTCGGTCACAACAGCTGTCAGAGTCTTCCTGTTGCTACGGTAACACGCCTGCAGGCTTTTCACTCGAAGATTGTCCATCGTAGATTTAAATTTGTTCACGTCAACGATGACTCTTTAACGCACACCAAAGTTAGTGACGGAGTTCCACAGGGTTCGATGCTCGGGCCGATACCTTTCACATAATACAGGCTTCCCTCAGGTGATATTATTCATGCCATGCGGCTAGCTAGGTTGCTACCAGTCGGCGGGGTCGTGTTGAGCTTGTTAATGCAGCAGTTTCCTTCCAGTTGCCGGACGTCCACGATGGGACTGAACACACAACCACACGAGAGCGGCCCAGACCAGGTCCACGAACACGGATGTCCTGTCCCACCTGAGCGCCGTCGGGACGATTAGCTGTTGGTCATCAACAAGAGTCTACACGTCAAAGTTGAAGCTGAGGAATTTCAGTATAAAATGTGACACTCTAGTGGTACTCGCTGGTATTGCAGCTGAAGACACTTCTGGATCGGAACCATTTTACAGACCTGAAGCTACGAACTCTTTTAGAAACAGTTTATAGTTAAAACATGAAAACAAACAGGTCGATGCAGAACATCGAACACGTAATGACGTCACATCAAACGGTAGACCAGAGTCCGGTCATCAGGCCGGGTCCCGGAGCAGCTCGTTGTTCAGACACCCGGCGTGGACGGAAACGGGTCCTTCTCCGTCTCCACGGGAACGTGTTTGGTCGTCCTGGTTTCGGCGCCGACGTCCTCGGAGACCGGAGACGTCTTCTTGCCCTCCAGCCAGTAGGTCACCATGTCTCCTTTCCCCTGGTGGACACCGGACAGGTAAAGATTATTACTGGCCGGCCGGCGCCACCTGTCGTGTCGGTGGGCGTGGCCAGCTCACCTTCACCTGCAGCGTTCCTCTGCACTCCAACACGTAGCCGCCGATCTCCTCCAGCAGGTAGAAGGTGCTGCAGCTGCACTGGATCTTCAGGGCTGGAACACAGAGAGCAGCAACATACCAAAGTCTCGGACGGACGGACGGACGGACGGACGGACGGACGGACAGGCGGACGGGCGGACGGACGGACGGACGGGCGGACAGATGTCCTCAAGTGCACCGTCGCGGAAAGGCCTTTCGGTAACTATGACAACAAGGTGAAGGAGACGGTGGGTGTTACCCAGGCTCGTGGACTCCATCCTGGACGCGGTGTTGACGGTGTCTCCGAACAGGCAGTACCTGGGCATCTTCGTCCCCACGACGCCGGCGACCACCGGACCTGAGGAGCACCGGACACAACGATCAGAGAGGCGACGGCGGTTCGGAGCGCCGGCGGACCGTCTTCGTACCGGAGTGGACGCCGGCCCGGATCTGCAGCAGCGTGTTGGGTTTGTGGGGGATCCTGAAGGTGCGGCAGACGCCGACCAGGTCCAGAGCCATGCTGGCGATCTCGGAGGCGTGGAGGATCCCGTTCTCCGGGGGAACGCCGGACACCACCATGTCTGCTCAACGACGAAGGAACGTCGGTAACACGCTAACAAACACGTAGACAACATACGAGCTGCTCGCTCGCTTACATGCGTCTCCGATGGTCTCCACCTTGTACACGTCGTAGTTATCGATGATGTCATCGAACGTGGTGTAGAGCTTGTTGAGGAAGTCCACGACCTGGTAGGGAGTACTGCTGCTGGACAGCTGGGTGAAGCCCACGATATCACTACACACACACACACACACACACACACACACACACACACACACACACACACACACACACACACACACACACACACACACACACACACACACACACACACACACACACACACACACACACACACACACACACACACACACACACACACACACACACACACACACACACACACACACACACACACACACACACACACACACACACACACACACACACACACACACACACACACACACACACACACACACACACGTTAGCTCCAGTAGGAGGACCCTTCGATCAGCTGACTGAGCCGGTTTGGTACCTGAAGAACACGGTGGCGCTGACGTAGCTCTGAGCCGCGGACGTTTTCCCCTGACGGAGGTCGTCGGCCACCTGCTTCGGCAGCATACCTGCAACACACACGCCGACATCTTTATTTTATCGGAGCGACGCTTGGCTCACGAGTCATTTGTGGTGTTTCCGGTTTTAAGGAACAAATAATATAATGATGTTACAGAAAAAAGAAACGAGAGGCTTAAATGAAAAATCTGTCGTATTTAAAGAGTTTCTTTCTTTCTGAAACGTGATTTCAATGTTTGACTTCCTGAAGGTCATTAAAGTTCCTGAAGGTCATTAAAAGGTTGTGACGGGTCAGAGCTATAAATTACTGCATCGTCTACATACAACCGAATCTTCTCTTCTCGGTTTGTGTGAGTGTGTGTGTGTGTGTGTGTGTGTGTGTGTGTGTGTGTGTGTGTGTGTGTGTGTGTGTGTGTGTGTGTGTGTGTGTGTGTGTGTGTGTGTGTGTGTGTGTGTGTGTGTGTGTGTGTGTGTGTGTGTGTGTGTGTGTGTGTGTGTGTGTGTGTGTGTGTGTGTGTGTGTGTGTGTGTGTGTGTGTGTGTGTGTGTGTGTGTGTGTGTGTGTGTGTGTGTGTGTGTGTGTGTGTGTGTGTGTGTGTGTGTGTGTGTGTGTGTGTGTGTGTGTGTGTGTGTGTGTGTGTGTGTGTGTGTGTGTGTGTGTGTGTGTGTGTGTGTGTGTGTGTGTGTGTGTGTGTGTGTGTGTGTGTGTGTGTGTGTGTGTGTGTGTGTGTGTGTGTGTGTGTGTGTGTGTGTGTGTGTGTGTGTGTGTGTGTGTGTGTGTGTGTGTGTGTGTGTGTGTGTGTGTGTGTGTGTGTGTGTGTGTGTGTGTGTGTGTGTGTGTGTGTGTGTGTGTGTGTGTGTGTGTGTGTGTGTGTGTGTGTGTGTGTGTGTGTGTGGTACTGTAGAGCAGTCGGTCGGTCTTCTGTTTCTCGTGTGTCAGATCTTGAGTCCTCTCGGCCACCAACACCTCCAGATGTTTACTGTACTTCTCCATCTGAAACAGACGATCAGACTTCAGACTGAAGAAGAAAACAGTTCAAACAACAAACACGAGTTTTTAACTTTTTACCTTTTTAATTCATTTTTCATTAATAAAATGTAAAAATGAAAAAGTGGCTCCTCCCCCACAGATTAATGTCTTGGTCACAAACATCACTTATTTGAACGAACACATGATGTTAGATAACGCTGCAGTATGATACAAAGCTACGTGTAACCATAGCGACCCCATGTTCTCACCAGGTTCATCATCATGTCTACCGGACTGACTTTGATCGGGTTGATACGGTGGACGAACTTCCTGATCTGCTCGAAGGTCGGTCGGTGGGCGGGATTAAAGGAGCGGCATCGCCGAATCAGCTGAGGGAACACACGCAGGTCAAAGGTCAGCAGGAAAAGGTAAGACGGAGTTTTCTTGTGACTTTGAAGTTTCTGTGTTTGTTTGTTTTATATCATAAAAAACTGAACAAGAATATAATAATGATAATAATAAAGTTTGGTTCAAATTAGAGTTGGATTGGGTGTAGATGCACCTCCACGTAGTCGGCAGCACACGGGCAGGTGGTGTCGGCTTTACTGGAGATGAGCTCAGGAAGAGGAGGACACCACGAGGACTCCAGGCTGGACTCCTCCACCTGCAGGACAACATATTCATTTCATTTATTGGACCAGCTCGACCTCACCGAGATGGCAGCATGTGAGAAAAGACCCGCCGGGACTCACTGGGACGGGGTTACTGCGGGTGGCGATCTCCAGCAGGATGATGGAGTAACTGGGAAATAAATGCGTATCAGCTGCAATGAAAACCAGGACATGTTTAAGATTCTCGGACTCTGTTTGGGGTCAAAGGTCGTTCCCACCTGAACACGTCTCCCGCCAGCGTCGGCTCCATGTTGGTGTTCTGGAACTCAGGCGGCATGTACACCTCCAAGAGCCTCTGCTGATAGGTGGACAGAGGCTCCGCCCCGTCGTCCCTGCGATACGTCCTCAGCCCGTAATCTGACACCACAGAACACGTCAGTCAAAAAGCAGTTTTACTGCACTGATCTGATCTAATATACGAATCTGAGAATGTTACCATCGTTACGACAATCAACAATATTTTTCTGATAAGAATGAATTAAATGAGTGCGATGATGTGCTCCAGGTGTGTTGGAGGTTTTCTGGAAGCAGCCCCTAGAGGCCGACGTGGTAACTGCACTATGAGGCACTTCTGCATTGGCTTCGGAGATTACGTACATTTTTACATACGGGACGTGGTGGAGACCAAAAACAAGCTAAAAGAGAGTAACCACTGGTCCTCTGGTGGTTTTCACCACGTTGGAGCTCTAAATTTTCTATCAGCCTCGAGTTCACGAGTTATGACGTTGTTTGCTGACGTTTCCAGAAAGGTCAGAGGTCATGGAGGTTCATGTTTGGTTGGATGTTCAGCTGATATGTTGTAATTTTACTTAGATAATATTCTACGTCTGACGAACACGTTCATCTTTCCTCTGAGTCTTTCTATTTCCTGTTAGCTTGATAAACCTCTGTGGCTTCTAGACACCGTCCGTTGCCTAGCAACAGCGTTCTTACAATTTAGCCACTGTAACGCTGAGCACCCGCTGCGCTCATGGCTTCCCGTGTCGTAAACCACGAGCTCACGAGTTCCATTTGAACGCAGCATCGTTTCGTGTTTTCGCTCCTTCCACCTGTTATTTTGCAGACCCAGCGGTCGTCCAAGACGCAGTTCACAGACTTCAGCCGGCCGTGACAGATCCTGTGCTGGTGGAGGTACGACATCCCTCGGGCGATGTCGGTGGCGAAGGAAAACCTGGCAGACACAAACAGACGCAGAGCAAAAACATTCAGTCCAGACACAACGTCTGTTTTTAATTTGCTCAACACGTTGCTGAGTCGTAGACGAGCGTCTCCGAGCGTCTACCTGAAGCCCCAGTTCAGTGGGATCTCCTCGTTCAGGAGGACGTCGTTAATGCTTCCTTTCGGGCAGTACTCCGTCACTATGGCGACATTTGGCACCTCGACACATCCACCGATGAACTTACACAGGTTGGGGTGATCGAGCTCCCTGGAGACAAAGACAAAGAGACAAAGTAGTTCCGATACGTGGTTGTACACCTGAACGGTGCTCCGCCCCCTTTTTGTCTCCAAGTGAGGATATAAAATGTCCTCTTGATCCAGCTGAAACACTTTTACGTTGACAAGCAATATTATGCACGTTCAATATCATGCATTTTTTTCTTATTTATACGTTAACAAGTAAAAATGAAAAGGCAGCAAAGCATCTTTACAAGTTTGGTAGCAGATAAAACGGAAACTAAAAGTTTACGATAATGTAGTTAAACAACGATAAACAATACGGGCTAGCTAATAGGTTAGCTTCTGCTAATGCTAACAAGCCTTGATGACGACAATGTAACACATGAACACCATGTTTCTCAGACAGTGACTGGTCTTTATTTTATATTTCCCTTTGTTTCATATTTTATAAGTGCAAAGCCTCGTTTTGATCCGCTCCCGTTTGCCCTGGTTAAGTTACAGCACTTCCTGTATCTGTTTCAAATTAAAGGCCCTCTAGTGCTTCAGTCAACAGAAGCCCTTCATTTACTAACTTCATTATTGACCATTGTCTGCAAACCTGTGGTTACACAACCTTCAAAATAAAAGCTGTGCTCTGGTATTTCAACACATAGCACAGCGCCCTCATGTGTGCGTTACCTGACTTGTTTCACTTCCTGTCTGATGGTTTTGGACAAAGAGAAAGTCTTTGTTTGAATCCTCTTGATGGCCACCGTCCTGCCGTCACTGGAGAGGGAAAGGATTTTCAAAATAAAATACTTCTATAAACAATCTACCAGCCAAATAAAACCTGGCCCAGACCGCGGCCCCTAACGAGCAGCACTGAGCCGGAGGGCGTACTATATCCCGGTGCAGGTGAACAGGGTTCTCCGGGTTCCTGGTTGTCCCGTGCAGGAGCTGAGCGCCGTCACACAGCTGGTGTTACTGTCGCTGTTCCCCACCGGGATGCTCATCATACTTCCCATGGTCATATGAGCCTCCTGATCTACAGAGGAACAGACAGAACGAAGGATCGACTTCTAGCTGCTCTATGATGAAACACCAGATGTTGATGTGAGCTGTCGTACCTTGTTTTATCGTGAGGAAGTCGATGATCCAGCTCTCGTCCCACAGCAGCTTCTGTTTCTGGTACCTCAGCCACTGCGACAGACGGACAGACTTGTTGAAGCGTTTGTCGTTCGTTACGATAGAACTTTCCGTGCGTTGCGTCGTGCGAGTTTCTCACCACAGCGGTCAGTATGAAGGAGAGGCAGAGCAGGCTGAGCGGCAGGCCGATGGCCAGCTTGGTGGCGGGGGTCATGGGGCATTCACCGCAGTCCGCTGGACAGGTGGAGCAAAGCTCCGCCTCCTCGCAGACGCCGTCACCACAAACTCAGACAAGGAAAATTAAGAAGATCAACATTTCTGACCGTAAAAGCCTGAATGTGTTTGGAACAAGTTTCTCCCAAAGTGGAGTTCATGTACGCGCAAAGCTCTGGACCTCTTAACCAGATAACGTTGGTCTGACTGGGCTTTCTGAAGGGAACCTGGCGGACTGTCCGGGCTCAGGGACCTTCGGCCTACTTGTGCGCTGATCTCTAACTCCACGTGACCTTCAACTTCTTTTGTCCTCACGCGATCCGCGCCGGCAGCGGTCGGATCCCTTCGTCTGTCACATGACCCTTGTTGTACTTGTTTCTAATCGCCAGGAAGTAGAAAGGGAACAAACCTACCGACAGCAGGCAGCACGGTGCTCTTGGCCTCCAGCGCAACCTGCATGCGACCGACTCGTATGTGAGCAATGAGCGAGGTCAGGCCAGCGTGGAACAGAACCACCTGCAAGACAATGTGTTGGGTTTACAATGGGTTGACCGGGTGTCGACGGCCGGAGAGTCACGAACTTTCACATGGTGTGGTGTTGTTTTCCTAAAGCACGTGACACTGTCCAGTGAGAGGCTGTATTATCATGAGGTAATTTATAATGTGAGCGTTACCTTGGCCGTCCAGTTGGTCTGCGTCATCCTGCCAGAAGTCGAGATGGTGTGTGTGAAGATCTTCCCGTCGTCGGGGATCCAGGGTCCACAGATGCTCTCTGTGGCCTGACATTGAAAAACAAAAACACTTTGTTCCTCTGAGAGACTTCACAGTGAACGTAAACAGTGAAGTAACGAAAGGCTTCCTGGTGGAAGCCGTGTGCATGTGAACACGCGTGTACCATGTATCCCAGCGGACAGGAGTGAATGTTGGCGTGATGAATGCAGCAGTTTTCCCCGTCGGCGTCCTTCCAGTCGGCCGGACAGTCGTGATGCTCGCAGAACCTCCGAGCCGCTTCGGCGTCCACGATGGAACTGAACACACAACCACACGAGAGCGGCTCAGACCAGGTCCACGAACACGGATGTCCCGTCCCACCTGAGCGCCGCCTCACTGCCGGTCCTCCCAGCATACCTGTGGGTGAAGATGTGGTTGAGGACGGCCCAGCGGTAGAAGGAGTCCCGCGCCGACACCGAGTACGTGACGCTGAACACCGCGCCGCTCTTCACCAACTCTGGAGGACGGACCACCCAGGCCATCTCCAGACCTGAGCGGGCAAACACAGGACGGGAAGCACAGGGGAAATCATCACGCTTCGTTTCTGCCCAACAGGAAACATTTTAAGAAACTTAAAGGTGCCATATTGTAGAAATTCTGATTTCTTTTTTTGATCATAAAGCAGCTTTAAATACTCTGAAAGTGTCAAAACACCGAGTCCAGAGAGAAAAACACAGCCTGTTTTCAAAAGATGTGCTGTTTGGACTTCCTGTAAGTTTGTGATGTCACAAACTCATGATGATGTCATATGCCTGCCCTCAGCACCGCCCACCGTCCGACTTTTTATGTGGAGGAAAACACAGAGTGGTCATTCTAACAAGCTACAAGGCTGAAGAAAACCTGTGATTGGCCTGGACGTGTGTCACTCAGAAAACAGCCAGCCAATCAGAAGAGAGGATTGTTGATATCAATGAGTCTTAAAGAGACAGACACAAAACAGCCTGTTGTTGGTAGAGCGGCAGAGAAGAGATGGAAAACTGTACTGGGATGTTTTTTTGTTCTTAAAACCACAAAATGATTGCTGGACTGTGTAATACACCCGCCGGTCCACCAGAGGACAGTGTGTCAGTATCCCAAACCCTAATTAGTTTTTTTTTTTTTCGTCATGCTACCTACATGTTTTTTTCTTACCTTAATCTTGTGGTTTTTTCTAACGCTAGCCACGTAGTTTTTTTGTAATGATAAACGTGTTTTATTTTTGAACTGTAAATATATGTTGTTGTTTTCTTCAAGCCTACCACGTGTTTTTTCCTTGTCCTGAACCACCTGTTTTATTTTCCAACGCTAACCACATGTTTTCATCATGTATATTTTAGTTTCTTACCCTAAATAAATGTTTTTTTTCCCACTAAATCTAACCACGTGTTTTTTGACAATTCAGTGAGGCAAAGCTGTGAAGCCGACACTCTGCCCTCTATTGGACAGGTATGTTACACGCTTTGAGGTTGGGATAGCAACACTGCAAATAAAACAGCAGGAAGTATAAATTGTTGGAGCTTTAAATCATCCTTCTGTTTATTTTTTTTAATTTCTTCTGGTTTTCTCAAACATAAAATGTTTCTGGTTTGATTCTGACCTCCGCAGTCGATCATGTTGGATTCGTTGGGTCCGTCCAGAGGCCAGCAGTCGTACTCGCTGTTGTCCAAGTCGTGCCAGCAACACACAGGAGCGACACAGCAAACACACACCTGGAAACAATGAGCAGAAACCAGGAACTAAAATCCACAAACAATCCAGCAAGAACATAAAAAGAAACATCTGCTTTTATCATCAGAATACTCGTTAGATCTAAATCTGAGAGAAAGAAGAGAACTTGTCCAAAACGTCACACAAAATAGCACATAAACAATACAGATAGTAAGAATTTAAGGCGTTTTAAATCATTTGTATTTTTTTTAGAGCCCCAAAAATTTGAATCTAAATAAATTAAGAACGAGCAGAATTAAAGAGGAAAACCAGCAAAATGTAATGAAGTGAAATGATGTTTCCCTACAACCTGAAAAAGATTTTTTTTGATGTGATCACACCACCAGAATCATTCCTTCAAAATAAAATACACACGAGTATCATATAATGGAGCTGCGTTTTCTGACATTAAAACAAACCAGATGAATTCCCCTGAATTTAAAACCCTGATGATGTTTTCAAATGAAACTTCGATCCTGTTAAAATTTGATGTGTTGCTGTGATGTCTCACCCAGAGCAGAAACCAGAGTCCTCCTTCTGTCTTCATGTTGCTGCTGATGGACTGACGGACTGATGGACTGATGGACTGACGGACTGATGGACTGATGGACTGATGGACTGACGGACTGATGGACTGATGGACTGACGGACTGATGGACTGATGGACTGATGCTCGGCTGAATCAGTGCAGAACAAAGAGATGAACCACTCTGCTGCTCAGACCTGAACTTGGAGCTGGTGAAACGTCACTGCCCTCTGCTGGTGAACGCTGTTACTGCACCGAGTTCTGCTTGGAGGCTCTTTGTCTTCATTTCAAAGAGAAATATAGTGTTGTTGTTGTTGTTGTTTTTAACTTTGCTGCATTTATGTGACAGACTATATCTTTACAAATCCATTTTTAACTAAATGACACAAGTAGTAACACAAAAAAAAAGAATTCAGGTATGTCAAATCATTTTGAAAGCACACAAACATAACGAGGAACTTATTTTTATTTTTTGTTTTTACTTTAAATTAAAAGTTAAAAAAAAAAAAGTGTATTGTTCATCATGTGTTAGCTCGTAGTTTTAGCTGTAGCTACTTCATACTACCAGTTTTAGATAATAATAATAACTTTTTTCAATGGCTGGAGTTGCAGATACATCATGCATTTCACATTTCAGATGTCCATGATGTCATTCTGGACCACGTGACATCACTTTTGCCACACACGTGCCTCTGAGCCTCCAGGTATCCACATGTAAATGTTCAAAATAAGCTTTCTACATCGAGCAAATTCACAAATTCACAATTTTAGTGTCCGATATAAGATAAAGGAAAACAAAATCAAATACATAGTGACGAGCTGAACTTTGTGCCCGCGAGGCTGCTCAAAAACATGACGTCAGAGAGCCAACAGGCATCTCCTTGAATGAATCAGCTGGGTCCAGGTAGAAGCAGCAGGGTGCAGCACGAGGATGTAAAAAACTGAAATCAGCCGAACTTCCTGCCGTCACGCGACTCTAACAGGTCTCACCACCGCGTGCACGAGGACACACTTCTAACGCGCGCGACCCGCACGAGTTCCGCCCCAGAGGATTTGACGACTTTTTCTTCTAATAAAAAGCGTTTTTGTGACGTCACAAATCGAGTTTATTGAGCGGCTTGGTGTCGAGCCTGGTCCGGTTTAACCACCGAGGAGGATTTAACGGCTCACCTTCCTCCCGTTCACACCGGGACCGGGACCGGGTCCCCGCAGGACTGGATTCTGTCGGTGAGAAGAGGAGGATGCTGAGCCTGGTTCTTCTGTCCTGGTTCTGTACGTGGACCCGGGGCCAGCGTTTGGACAACGACAGGTCAGTTTTACCGGCGCATGCAGTGACTTTTTATTAAAACTTGATCAAAAACCTTTTTAATGAGTTTTTTTTAAACATGTATTCTTTTAATAATTCCACTAATAATCACACATTTATCAGCCTGCTGCCTTTCAGGGTTCAACGATGCCGCAAACAGACTTTAACTACAGAAAATTAACAGTATTTCTTTATTAGCTTCATTTTAATAAATAAACAGGAAGAAAATAATGTTCTTCTCCAAGTAAACTTCATTTAATCAGAATGAAGCAGCTGCAGACTGAAGCTCAATCACTGATTATTTCTACTTTTAAATGCGGTGTGAACAGTTCATTAGTGACCAATAACCAGGACAGACTGAGGAGGACACTGCTGAGACCCTCGATGGGAGACAGCAAGAGAAGACAGATGGAAATAAGCCGTTACATAAAGATAAGAAACACGGCAGGAAGAAGTCTGCAGCGCTGATTTAAAGGACGTGAGAGCTGCAGTTCTCTGCAGTTTTACATCCTTTTCATGTTAAATTGCGTCCTATAATTAAACAGTGTAAGTGCCGGTTACGGCTCAGAAACATTGCTGCAGAAATAGAAAATTATGGCGAGTAGATGAAAGTAAATCAGAGTTCACAGATGAGAAGAAG
>NW_027210974.1:160000-162500 GCF_029030835.1 Brachyistius frenatus
GGGACCGGACAGGCGCACCTGTGTCGGTCAGTCGGTTTGTTTCCGTGTTTTGCGGGTGGAGAAGTGTCGGCCGGTCATTTAACGTCCTCCTTCCTCCGTCTCTCTCTGCAGACGTCGATGAGTGTGTGTCGGGTGGAGGGGTGTGTCCTCGGCACAGGAAGTGCGTGAACACGTTCGGGAGTTACGTCTGCAGGTGTCACCTGGGATTCAAACTCATGTACATCAACGGACGGTACAGCTGCATCGGTGAGGCTGTGTGTGTGATGTTACACTGAGGTGTAGATCCTGATCCAGTCCAGTCTGGGTCTGTTGGTCCGGTCTGGGTCTGTTAGTCCAGTCTGGGCCTGTTGGTCCGGTCTGGGTCTGGGTCTGTTGGTCCGGTCTGGGTCTGTTGATTCGGTCTGGGTCTGTAAGTCCGGTCTGGGTCTGTTGGTCCAGTCTGGATCAGTCAGTCAGCTGGAGCTCTTCAGTGATCGAGTCTCTCTCATTACCAGCTAAGGATACTCGGCCGTTCTGCTCTCTGAATCCATCGTCTCCAAAGTGCCGGTGCAACAACGGCAGCTGCAACGGTAACGACGACACGTCAACACAAACGTTTATATAACCTGTCGGCAGGTGAGACGTGCAGGACACGACACAGAGGGAGGTCAATCAATAACAACCTGCTGTCCTCGATATACAAACTGCTGCTTCGGATCCAAGAGACTTCCTGAAATGTAAAAACACGTAAATCCCGCTGGAACTGATGATTATCAGAAGGCCGAGAGAAGTGGTGAATCGTCACATTTAAGAACTGTCAAATGTGCAACACCTTAGAAACGGGAATTAGAATCCCGGATGAGCCCCCAATTTGTAGTAACCCACCTAAAAAACAGGAATTGGTCGTCCGGGATTTTAACCCAATTGCCGATTGTGTCATATCAGACTTAATCTGTTGGATAAAAGACAAATCACAGTCCCACTCCAAAAACCTGAATAAGATATCTGCTGTTGCCATGGAAACACGGAAACTGGAAAAGTTTGTAACATCCCGAGTTTGTGTTTTTTACCTTCAGCCATCCCCAAAGTCACCGTGGAGCCGCAGAGACCAAGAACTATAACTCCCCTGCCCACCACAACCACCACTACTAGTACTACTACAGCCCATCCAGTCACCATGACAACCACCGTTCCCACAACAATTGCTGCCACAGCAACAACGTTCACGGCTACATCTACGGGTGCTACAACCACGACAACCAAAACAACCACTCGACTACCCACGTCTACTACTACTCCCAGTACAACCCCTACTACTACTACTACTACTACTACTCCCAGTACAACCCCTACTACTACTACTACTACTACTACTCCCAGTACAACCCCTTCTACTACTACTACTACTCCCAGTACAACCCCTACTACTACTACTACTACTACTACTACCACTACTCCCAGTACAACCCCTACTACTACTACTACTACTACTACTCCCAGTACAACCCCTACTACTACTACTACTCCCAGTACAACCCCTACTACTACTACCACTACTCCCAGTACAACCCCTACTACTACTACTACTCCCAGTACAACCCCTACTACTACTACTACTACTACCACTACTACTACTACTCCCAGTACAAAACCTACTACTACTACTACTACTACTACTACTACTCTCAGTACAACACCTACTAGTACTACTACTCCCAGTACAACACTTACTACTACTACTACTACTCCCAATACAACACCTACTACTACTAATACTACTACTACTCCCAATACAACACCTACACCTACTACTACTCCCAGTACAACACCTACTACTACTACTCCTACTACAACTACTACTACTACTACTACTACTAATACTCTCAGTACAACACCTACTAGTACTACTACTCCCAGTACAACACCTACTACTACTACTACTACTCCCAGTACAACACCTACTACTAATACTACTACTTCCAATACAACACCTACACCTACTACTACTCCCAGTACAACACCTACTACTACTACTCCCAGTACAACACCTACTACTACTCCCAGTACAACACCTACTACTACTACTACTCCCAGTACAACACCTACTACTACTACTCCCAGTACAACACCTACTACTACTACTACTACTACTACTCCCAATACAACACCTACACCTACTACTACTCCCAGTACAACACCTACTACTACTACTCCCAGTACAACACCTACTACTACTCCCAGTACAACACCTACTACTACTACTACTCCCAGTACAACACCTACTACTACTACTACTACTCCCAGTACAACACCTACTAATACTACTACTCCCAATACAACACTTACTACTACTATTACTACTACTACTACTACTCCTGTTTCCACAGCTACTACCGCTACTACTCCAAGTACAACACCTGCTACTACTACTACTCCAACTACTACAAATACAACAGTACCTGTTACTACCACCACAACCACAACTGAACTGGATACGACAACTACACCGCCTCCTCCGACT
>NW_027210974.1:167500-182500 GCF_029030835.1 Brachyistius frenatus
ACACACACACACACACAGAAGCTGATTGGTAGTTTATGGTGATCTCGACAGATTCCTCAGTTTATAGACTGTAGAGAGTGAAACCTGTCATTTAGTGTGTGTGTGTGTGTGTGTGTGTGTGTGTGTGTGTGTGTGTGTGTGTGTGTGTGTGTGTGTGTGTGTGTGTGTGTGTGTGTGTTAGGCCCTCCTTGTTAACCCTGTCATCATCACTAACCCCTCCACTCTCTCCTCAGTCAGCTTGTCTTCTGCCTCCTGCTTGTGAAAATATCACATTTATTATTATTAATTAAAATAGGTCTTGAAAGAATGAAAACAGAAGTTTTTTTATTAAAGTTGAAATTTGAAACTTTTTTTTTTAGTTTAAAGTGTAAAAATATTTTTGAAATAAATAAAACATCATAAAACATATTATTGCAGGTGGATATTTGACACGGTTTTATATGTTATATGTTATATATATATATATATATATATATATATATGGAGTGTGTGAGAGGAGTGGTGAATGAAACTCCTCCCACACAGTGGATCCACTGAGAGGACAGTTCGGCAGCAGAGTCCACGCTGGACAGGTTTGTGGTCAGAGTGGATGAGTTAGAGCTGCTGCCATGACAACGACTCAGGGAAGCTCTTCCCACTGCTAACAGCTGTAGGGTTTCTCTCCCAGAAGAGATGGTATTGGTCAGGTGATGAGCGGTGCCTGGTTTCCTCCAAACATGACGCTTGGCATTCAGGCCAAATAGTTCAATCTTTGTTTCATCAGACCAGAGAATTTAGTTTCTCCTGGTCTGACAGTCCTTCAGGTGCCTTTTGGTAATCTCCAGGTGGGCTGTCATGTGCCTTTTACTGAGGAGTGGCCTCCGTCTGGTCACTCTACCATACAGGCCTGCTGGGTGGAGTGCTGCACTTGTCTAGGAAGGTTCTCCTCTCTTCACATGAATATCTTAAGAACTCAGCTCTGATCTTTGGTTCTGGTCCTGACAGTAAAACGTCCACTTCACTAACAGTCTTTTAGATGTTTGTCCTCCATGAGGTTGGAGGTGTTTCTCACAATAAGAAGCCCGACAGACTAAACAGGACTTGGTGGCTTTCAGCTTCCTCCCAGTGCAGACATCACAGGCCACATCTTCAGGTCCAGCATAGCAGTGATCATCAGGAGCAGCTCCGAGTCCCGTCTTCTTCAGCTCCTCCACTAACTCTGTCAACACGGTGCTTTTCTTCAGGACAGGCCTCGGTGTGAACGTCTTCCTGCACTGAGGACAGCTGTGGACTCTCTTCCTGTCCTCTTCATCCCAGTGGCCTTTAATACACTTCATACAGTAGCTGTGACCACAGGAAAGAGTCACCGGATCCTTCAGTGGATCCAGACAGATGGAACAAGAGAAGGTTTGTGGGTCCAGCTGAACTCCTTTCTGCTCCATTTTATCTCTCAGCAGCAGCGACTGAGAGTTTCTGTCTCGTAGAAGTGAAACTAGTCTGAGCTCTGATCTACAAATCATGTGTCTGTGCAGTGAACGGAGCGCTGACTCATCATCATGTTGGTTCCACCCATGTTCAGAGTCCAGATCTGAGGGGAGGGAACAAGGAGGTGTGTGGACCGACTGGATGTTCTGGTTATCAGGGTCCGACTTGTTCCAGGAAGATGAGCAGCTGGTTCTGAGTTTAACGCTTCATTCACAGCAGAGCTCACTGGAAACGCTGCTCAGCTCAGATTTTAGGAGGGAACTTCCTGTTGGGAGAGATTTCTGTACATGGTTAGGAAAACGATGAGACCATGGAAGTATGAATAACTGACCAATGGAACGGTCACTTGTACTCTACATAAAGCAAATGTATTTCTGCCATTAATTGTGAGTTGGGTGGAGAAACCTCCATATTATGCTGATCATCAGTAATATTAACATCATTTTTTAACAACCACTACAGCTTTTGTTTTTATTAAGTTCAAGATTCAAGCCGTTTTTTCCATATTTGGGGGCTCGTCTGGGATCGTTAACCTGCATGTCCTCGACAGGCTGTTTGATTAATGTCATGAATGGTTTCTTTAAGTCTAAAGATTGATCTCTTAGAGAAGCAGAAGGCAGTAAGTGATACCTTTTTGTTGTTTTTGATGATTCTGATCGGTATAGTTAGTAGAATGGGAAGCTCGGAAATTTCAGAATTTTAAGACTTTGTTGGTTGTCTCTGTTGCTAGTCTTTATGTAAGCAGTGCATAAAGTCACAAACAGCTGTTGGTGTAAATATTTCCCCCCCAAAAATGAGGCGGACATGTTTGTTTTTTGTGACACATTTTCTCTCATGTTCTGACTGTTGAGATGAAGGAGAGTTGAACGTCTTTTGGAGCAGCAACGACGTGTCTTTGTTTCTCTGATGACTGACAGCACCGACATGCTGTTTCATCAGCCTGATAACATGATCTGAGCTGAAGCTGTGGACACACTCAGCTGAGGAGCGTCCTCCTCCTCTTCATCGCCGTCACACCGAAAGAGGAGATCATTCCTGCCCACCGTTATCAGACTGTACAATAACTCACCCTTCGCCAAATCCATCTCACAACAATGACACCGTTGCACTGCTGTTTGTTTGTTGTTTTGTTTTAATTCATTGCACTGTTGTTTAGTTTAATTTATTTAATATTATTCTATTTCATTGTATAGAATGTGCATTTAAAAAAAAATTATATTCAATATTTTTGCCCTGTATATGCTGCTGGAACGTAAAAATTTCCCTCTGAGGGATTAATAAAGTATCTATCTATCTATTATCTACCTATCTATCTACCTATCTACCTATCTATCTATCTATTATCTATCTATCTATCTATTATCTACCTATCTATCTACCTATCTACCTATCTATTATCTATCTATCTATCTATCTATCTATCTATCTATCTATCTATCTATCTATCTATCTGCCTGCCTGCCTGCCTGCCTGCCTACCTACCTACCTACCTACCTACCTACCTATCTATCTATCTATCTATCTATCTATCTATCTATCTACAGTGGGTACGGAAAGTATTCAGACCCCTTCAAATTGTTCACTCTTTGTTTCATTGCAGCCATTTGCTAAAATCAAAAAGGTTCATTTTATTTCTCATTAATGTACACTCAGCACCCCATGTTGACAGAAAAAAACAGAAATGTAGAAATTTGTGCAAATTTATTAAAAAAGAAAACTGAAATATCACATGGTCATAAGTATTCAGACCCTTTGCTCAGTATTGAGTAGAAGCACCCTTTTGAGCTCGCACAGCCATGAGTCTTCTTGGGAATGATGCAACAAGCTTTTCACACCTGGATTTGGGGATCCTCTGACATTCTTCCTTGCAGATCCTCTCCAGTTCCGTCAGGTTGGATGGTGAACGTTGGTGGACAGCCATTTTCAGGTCTCTCCAGAGATGCTCAATTGGGTTTAGGTCAGGGACCAGGGCTGGGCCAGTCAAGAATGGTCACAGAGTTGTTCCGAAGCCACTCCTTTGTTATTTTAGCTGTGTGCTTCGGGTCATTGTCTTGTTGGAAGGTGAACCTTCGGCCCAGTTTGAGGTCCAGAGCACTCTGGAAGAGGTTTTCTTCCAGGATATCTCTATACTTGGCCGCATTCATCTTTCCTTCAATTGCAACCAGTCATCCTGTCCCTGCAGCTGAAAAACACCCCCATAGCATGATGCTGCCACCACCATGTTTCACTGTTGGGATTGTATTGGGCAGGTGATGAGCAGTGCCTGGTTTTCTCCACACATACCGCTTAGAATTAACGCCAAAAAGTTCAATCTTGGTCTCATCAGACCAGAGAATCTTATTTCTCATAGTCTGGGAGTCCTTCATGTGTTTTTTGTCAAACTCTATGCGGGCTTTCATATGTCTTGCACTGAGGAGAGGCTTCCGTCGGGCCACTCTGCCATAAAGCCCCGACTGGTGGAGGGCTGCAGTGATAGTTGACTTTGTGGAACTTTCTCCCATCTCCCTACTGCATCTCTGGAGCTCAGCCACAGTGATCTTTGGGTTCTTCTTTACCTCTCTCACCAAGGCTCTTCTCCCACGATTGCTCAGTTTGGCTGGACGGCCAGGTCTAGGAAGAGTTCTGGTCGTCCCAAACTTCTTCCATTTAAGGATTATGGAGGCCACTGTGCTCTTAGGAACCTTGAGTGCTGCAGAAATTATTTGGTAACCTTGGCCAGATCTGTGCCTTGCCACAATTCTGTCTCTGAGCTCCTTGGACAGTTCCTTCGACCTCATGATTCTCATTTGCTCTGACATGCACTGTGAGCTGTAAGGTCTTATATAGACAGGTGTGTGCCTTTCCTAATCAAGTCCAATCAGTTTAATTAAACACAGCTGGACTCCAATGAAGGAGTAGAACCATCTCAAGGAGGATCAGAAGAAATGGACAGCATGTGAGTTAAATATGAGTGTCACAGCAAAGGGTCTGAATACTTATGACCATGTGATATTTCAGTTTTTCTTTTTTAATAAATTTGCACAAATTTCTACAGTTCTGTTTTTTTCTGTCAACATGGGGTGCTGAGTGTACATTAATGAGAAATAAAATGAACTTTTTTGATTTTAGCAAATGGCTGCAATGAAACAAAGAGTGAAAAATTTAAAGGGGTCTGAATACTTTCTGTACCCACTGTATCTATCTATCTATCTATCTATCTATCTATCTATCTATCTATCTATCTATCTATCTATCTATCTATCTATCTATCTATCTATCTATTATCTACCTATCTATCTATCTATCTATCTATCTATCTATCTATCTATCTATCTATCTATCTATCTATCTATCTATCTATCTATCTATCTACCTACCTACCTACCTACCTACCTATCTATCTATCTATCTATCTATCTATCTATCTATCTATCTATCTATCTATCTATCTATCTATCTATCTATCTACCTACCTACCTATCTATCTATCTATCTATCTATCTATCTATCTATCTATCTATCTATCTATCTATCTATCCTATCTATCCTATCTATCTGTTCTATCTATCTATCTATCTATCTATCTTCAGCTATCTACCTATCTATCTATCTATCTTCTACCTATGATCTATCTATCTATCTATCTATCTATCTATCTAAAATATCTGGATCTATCTATCTGCTATCTATCTAATCTATCTATCTATCTACTGCTAGCTACCTACCTATCTATCTATCTATCTATCTAAAAGCCGCTTTGTTCTGTAAAATCTTCAGCAGAGTTTCTGATGATGATGATTTTTGCAGAAAAATATCTGGAATTTTGCTAAATTGTAAACTGCAGCAGATATTCTGGAGATTGTTTGAATTTGCGTTAGTTACTGTGATTTCTAGAAAGGACTGTAGTCTGGACTTTAACCTGGAAATGTCATTTCATTCTAATAATAACATTTTTACTTTTTCCAAGAAAGCAAAAAAATTAAAATAAAAAATCCTCCTTATTTTTAGTTTGAAACCTCAATACTTCCCGAATAATCCGTGATCGCATTACACATGAATATTCCCAGCAGGTGTTGTTGATGCTCCACCGGCTGCTGGGGCCCTTTAAAGGTTTTATTTGGAAGGATTCAGACCGGATGTGTACCTGCTGTGATTGCTCTCATCGTTCCTGTTCCTGTTTGTTTCTCATTCCTGACACGGCGACGTTTATAGCGGCGCGGGTGATTTATTGTGAAAGGCTCGGGGCGGAAGTCTTGTTTGTGCTGCTGCGAGCTTCACGTGGTTTCATGCGGAAACGCGGCAGCTGCAGCGCTCAGCTTCCTCCTCACCGCCGGAGCCGGTCCCGGTCCCGGTCTGCGTTCCGACAGTCTGCCGTGTCGTGTCGCTGCTCTGCGGGTCTCTGAGGGGGTTTCACCGCTGATTGGACCTCCGGGATCTTTTCTCTGCGGTATTTGAGTCCTCTCGGCGCCGTTTGTCGTCCTGCAGGCCGGTGTTGAAGTTGGCTTCCGATTCTAAGGTGGTGTAAGGGGGTCTAAGGGAGTTTAAGGTGGTCTAATGTGGTGTGAGGGGGTCTAATGTGGTCTAATGTGGTGTAAGGGAGTCTAAGGCAGTCTAAGGGAGTTTAAGGTGGTCCAAGGGGGTCTAATGTGGTGTGAGGGGGTCTAATGTGGTCCAAGGGGGTCTAATGTGGTCTAATGTGGTGTAAGGGGGTCTAATGTGGTCTAAGGTGGTCTAATGTGGTGTAAGGGGGTATAATGTGCTCTAAGGGGGTCTAATGTGGTATAAGGTGGTCTAATGTGGTGTAAGGGGGTCTAATGTGGTCCAAGGGGGTCTAATGTGGTCTAATGTGGTCCAAGGGGGTCTAATGTGGTCTAATGTGGTGTAAGGGGGTCTAATGTGGTGTAAGGGGGTCTAATGTGGTCTAATGTGGTGTAAGGCGGTCTAATGTGGTGTAATGTGGTCTAATGTGGTGTAAGGCGGTCTAATGTGGTGTAATGTGGTCTAATGTGGTGTAAGGGGGTCTAATTCAATTCAATTCAACTTTATTTATATAGCGCCAAATCACAACACAGGTTATTTTATGGCACTTAACACATTAAAGTCCTTACAGCAAGACTTTACAATATTTTACAGAGAAACCAACAATTCAACAATTCTACAATTCTACAATTCAACAATTCCCACATAAGCTAGGAGGGAAAAAACTCGTCTTTAAGGGAGAAAAACCTCCAACAGAGGGAAGAAAAACTCCCTTTCACAGGAAGAAACCTCCGACAGAACTAAGGGGGTTTCATGTGGTGTGAGAGGGTCTAATGTGGTCTAATGTGGTGTAAGGGGGTCTAATGTGGTGTAAGAGGATCTAAGGGAGTTTAAGGTGGTCTAATGTGGTGTAAGGGGGCCTAATGTGGTCTAGGGGGGTCTAATGTGTTCTAAGGGGGTCTAACTTGGTGTAAGAGGATCTAAGGGAGTTTAAGGTGGTGTAAGGGGGTGTAAGGGGATCTAAGGGGGTCTAAGGGAGTTTAAGGTGATCTAATGTGGTCTAACGTGGTGTAAGGGGGTCTAATGTGATGTAAGGGGGTGTAAGGGAGTTTAAGGTGGTCTAATGTGGTGTAAAAGGGTTTAAGGGGGTCTAATGTGGTGTAAAGGGGTCTAATGTGGTCTAATGTGGTGTAAGGGGGTTTAAGGGAGTTTAAGGTGGTCTAATGTGGTGTAAAAGGGTTTAAGGGGGTCTAATGTGGTGTAAAGGGGTCTAATGTGGTCTAATGTGGTGTAAGGGGGTTTAAGGGAGTTTAAGGTGGTCTAATGTGGTGTAAAAGGGTTTAAGGGGGTCTAATGTGGTGTAAAGGGGTCTAATGTGGTCTAATGTGGTGTAAGGGGGTTTAAGGGAGTTTAAGGTGGTCTAATGTGGTGTAAAAGGGTTTAAGGGGGTCTAATGTGGTGTAAAGGGGTCTAATGTGGTGTAAGGGGGTTTAAGGTGAAAAAAACTGAAAAGGCCTCAGTTTTACAACAAGAATAAAAGTTTAATAGAGAGAAACTTATTTTATTTGTTTATATGCTTATTTTTTTTGCCTATTTATAGATTTTATTCTGTTTTTACTCAGATATATTCTTAATGTCTCTTAGTAGTTTATTTAACTTTTAACTGAGTTAATTTTATTTATTTGTTTTTTCTTTATACATTTTAATCTGTTTTTACGAGTTAGTATGTCCTTAATGTCTCTTTTAGTAGTTTAATTTGATTTCCTTTATTTCCTTATTGTTTTGTCTATTTTGACATTTGAAACTGCTTAAACTGAATTTTGATTGATTGATGTATTTTTATCCCTTTATTTTTCCTTATTCGTTTCCCAATGGCTTTTGCGTACTTTCCATGAAAGAGCTAAGCTGCCAATCAGCTGGCTGTGGGTGGGAAGTCCCGCCCACAGCCAGCTGATTGACAGCTTAGCCCTTTCAAGGAAAGCAGGTAAAAGCAGAAGCAAACCAGTAAGAAAAATTAATGGGATACAAATAAATCATATTATGTAAAAAAAAACAAAGTAATGTCTACATAAAAGTAAGTTTCCATACATGTCAGTAAAACGAGTTGCGGGACATTTGCACCAAAGTCCATTAAAACATTTTTGTATTATTGTTCACACCAGCAGATTCATTCATAAAGCTGAGAATACTTTACCGCTGATACTTTAATGACATGAAACTGCTTCTGTTTGTTCCAGAACTTTTGGCAGGAAATCAACACCTTAGCAACAGTAACTAAGGGGGCCGTTAAACGAAGGTCTCGTTCATCTCACCACTGCATTTCATGGACCAGGACCGCTGCACGACTGAAATGAAGGAGGAGAACCAGGACCCTGAGCTGCAGGACTTCCAGGACCAGGACCTGAGCAGGACCACAATAAAAGAGGAGAACCAGGACCCTGAGCTGCAGGACTTCCAGGACCAGGTCCTTAGACGGACCACAATAAAAGAGGAGGACCTGGAGCCGCGGAGCAGCGAGCTGGACCAGAACCTGGACCAGAACCCTTGTCACCCCGCCGACAGGACCGGAGCAGGCTCCTCCTCTGGTCCCACCGGGCTACAGGTCGGTAAAAAAGGGCTCCAGAGACACGAGGACGAGTCTCGAGAGTCCGTGTTTGATCCGCTGCTTCCGGTTTTCATCAAATGTGGAAACAGAAAAAGTAAAAATAGTTTTATTTGTTTTTGGACTTTAAAAGACCAGAAATGTTTCTGTGTTTCCTGGTTTCATGTTGAAGGGATGACAGATTTCCTCCTTCGTAAAAGAGAAAAAGTTTTGTGTTTTTAAACAGAAATGTCTTAGATGTTTGGTCGGTATCGAAATGTGCTACCGAATGAAGAGGGATATTTTGACAGTAGATGGTACTGAACCTATTGGGTCTGTGCCATGAGAGCATCATGTGGAAGCATCTTCAAGTGCCTTTTCAAAAGTAAAATAAACATATTATTTTTGTGTGTTTGTTCCCGTAGATGCTCTTAAAGTTTTAATATTTTTCAATGATTTGTTCCACCTTCCTGTCTCACATACTTCCTCCACTGTCTTTATGTCTGTTACGCAGAATCAGGAAGGAGGCAACAGACTCCAGCGTCACTACTGTCAGCAGTGTGACAAGACCTTCTCCACATCAACCAACTTAAAGGCCCATCAAAGAATTCACAGCGGAGAGAAACCGTACAGTTGCGACCAATGTGGGAAATCTTTCAGACAGTTAAGTAGTTTGAAATGTCACCAACGTATTCACAGCGGAGAGAAACCGTACAGCTGTGACCAGTGTGGGAAAGGTTTCATACAGTTAAATGGCCTCAAATCACATCAACGTATTCATACGGGAGAGAAGCCGTACAGCTGTGAGGTGTGTGGGAGAGAGTTTTCACAGTTGACGAGTCTAAAATTCCATCAACATATTCCCACTGGAGAGAAACCGTACAGCTGTGACCAGTGTGGCAAAGAGTTTTCACAGATAAATTACCTAAATTCTCACCAGCGTGTTCACACTCGAGAGAAACCATATAGTTGTGACCAATGTGGGAAAGAGTTTTCACAGTTAGGCTATCTAAAATCCCACCAGCGCGTTCACACGGGAGAGAAACCGTACATCTGCGAGCAGTGTGGGAGAGATTTTGTCCAGTTGAGGCACCTGCAAACCCACCAGCGTGTTCACGCTGGAGAGAAACTGTACCGCTGTGACCAGTGTGGGAAGGAGTTTTCCCAGATAAATGACCTTAATACCCACAAGCTTGTGCACACTGGAGAGAAACTGTATAGTTGCGACCAGTGCGGGAAGGAGTTTTCTCAGTTAGGTTACCTTACATCCCATAAATGTATTGACACTCAAGAGAAACCTTTCAGCTGTGACGACTGTGGGAAACAGTTTTCACAGTTAAATCACCAAACTTCCCACCGATGCGCTCACCCTCCAGAGGAACTCTACAAATGTGACCAGTGCGAAAAAACTTTTACTCAGGCGAGCGCCTTAAAAACCCATCAACGCACTCACACGGGAGAGAAACCGTACCGTTGCCACCAGTGTGGGAGCATATTCGCTCACTTAAGTAGCCTAAAAGTGCATCAACGTATTCACTCTGGAGAGAAACCTTACAGTTGTGAACACTGTGGGAAACATTTTATACAGTTGGGTAACCTGAAAGTCCATCAACGTATTCACACAGGAGAGAAGCCGTACAGCTGTGAGCTGTGTGAGGCGGCTTTCTCTACGCTCAGTTCTCAAAAAACCCACCAACGTGTGCATACAGGTGAGAAACCGTACTGCTGCGATCAGTGTGGGAAAACGTTTGCCTGGAGGAAAACCCTTAAAAGCCACCATTGTAGTCACCCTGGAAAGAAACTGTAGTGGTGTTACCAGTGTGGGGAAGACGTTACACAACTAGGATGTCTACACACCAGCATGTCTGTACGGGGGAACAGTAATAAACTACACCAAATTTACATAGACATTTACACACTGCAGAGAATTTGGTGGGGAACCGTACAGTTGTGATCTCGAGTGGGAAACTGTTCCTCTGAGGACTCAAAGTCCATCTGTGCCTTCATACTGCAACACGTTTTCTCTTTTACATTGTTGCTTGAAACTTTTTTGAAGCCTTCAGAGTTTTCCATATTTCTGTATAAATATGACTTATGACATCATTGGACTTTCTAGTCCTCATAGTCGATAATAGGGAACTCAATAAAACAACTAATCTTCTCCCCTCATCACATCACCAAAACAAACTCTGTTCACCGGAGGAAACCAGAACAAGTAGAAAAAACGGAAGTGGCAGGTTTACAGAAAATGTGTTCTTCACATTAAAATGATGTAATGAAATGTTTATTATCAAAGGAAGTGATTCCATATTACTGGATGTTAAATGAGTTTTCTCCACACGTCCAGTTGTCAAAGACGTCTCTTTGTTTGTTTCATCCAGCAGGTCTGTGTAATCGGGTTCATTTTATCTCTTTCTAGCACTTGTGTTAAAACTGGAGAATATTTTAAGTCTTTATGCAGAAATTTGAGAATTTCTAAAGGTTTCACAAACGTTGAAGCTCCACTGTATAAGAGCCCTGCTTACGTTGTCTCCACTGCCTGTAGAACTGATTGATTTCTGCTTTATTTTTTATTTTTTTTATTGTCTTCACTTACATCTTTATTCACCTGCATTTTGTTTTTCTACTAAACATTCCTTTGATAAAACATTGACAACCCGAAGTTCATCTTGTTATTGTTGTTATTTAGCTTCCATTAATCTGCAGCTAGTAAATAAAATGCTGTAAAGAAATGATTCTCTGTATTTGTTTTGTCAGTCACCTTAAACTGAGGCTCGAAAAACTCAAAAATATGCAGACGACACTGATTTGTATTTGTCTGTTTAACCGACAGGTTCACGTTAGATGTCTCTGAAGTTTCTCACGTTATCAAATGAGATTTTTAACTGAATGTTTAAACTGCTTAAAGAATGAAAACTCTTCACACACACGCTGCTGAAGCTTTCTGTGCTGTTTCCGTCTGCTGAAGGATGTTGCTGCTATTTTTAGCCTGCGGTCGCAGCTTTGTTTGGTGCGTTTGTTCTCTTGTAGGCACATCGGTGAGCCACAAACACATCGAGGCCGAGTGAAATCTTCCATCTGACGTCTTTGTGAAAACCACAGAACCACATGAGAAAACACAGCAAGGTCGAGCAGTTTATTGATCCTGCAGAGAAACCAGATTGCTGCGGCAGCGAAATCCAAAAATCATAAATATAATTTAAATAGTAGAAAAGATATTACAGAACAGCTGCTTATTGTCAGATCCTGTTAATCAGAACTATATTACAGGCGGTGCCGAGAATACAACTCTATATTTGAGCTTCTTCACGAACAAAATGAGCACACAACCTGTAAAAATGTATTCAGAGAATGAATGTACTGTAGGTCCGGTGGGCAGGCGGGTGTGGGGGATTGGTAAGTGGGGGTGGGGGGGTTAACGGCATCAGCTGGAGGTCAGCGGGCGGGCGGGCGGTGGTCCGGTGGACTACCTCAGTGAAGAGTAGACGACCTCCGGCTCTGCTCGCAGCTCTGAACACAAACAGACGCATCGTTAAAGTCTGGCTTCCATTTCTGGATTCCTCAGTTGTGACTTCCTGATGAAGTTCATCACCAACAAGACTCACAGCCGCAGTCCTGTTTCCCCCCAAATGATGTTGAACTGCCATGAATTAAGCTCAACACTTCCTCCAGAATTTTCACATTAAAAGTCTTAAGTTTTAAAATAACATCGGAAAGTGGAGAAACTGAATATCTTTTATTTTGTCGGATCCACGACCGTCTGGAGCTGATCGTCTCCGCTGGTGAGAATCAGTTCACCTCTCAGGTCTACGTCCTGCTGCAGGGGTCTACGTCCTGCTGCAGGGGTCTACGTCCAGCAGGACATCACTAATGTTCAGGTACCAGAGGACAGAGGTCACGACCTTCATCAACCTTCAACACCTTCATCAACCTTCAACAACCTTCAACACCTTCATCAACCTTCATCAACCTTCAACACCTTCATCAACCTTCAACAACCTTCAACACCTTCATCAACCTTCAATCAACCTTCAACACCTTCATCAACCTTCAACACCTTCAACAACCTTCAACACCTTCAACACCTTCAACAACCTTCAACAACCTTTCAACAACCTTCTTCAACAACCTTCATCAACCTTCAACAACCTTCAACAACCTTCAACAACCTTCAACAACCTTCAACAACCTTCAACAACCTTCAACACCTTCATCAACCTTCAACACCTTCATCAACCTTCAACACCTTCATCAACCTTCATCAACCTTCAACAACCTTCAACCTTCACAACCTTCAACAACCTTCAACAACCTTCAACACCTTCATCAACCTTCAACACCTTCATCAACCTTCAATCAACCTTCAACAACCTTCAACAACCTTCAACACCTTCAACAACCTTCAACACCTTCATCAACCTTCAACAACCTTCAACACCTTCATCAACCTTCAACAACCTTCAACAACCTTCAACAACCTTCAACACCTTCAACAACCTTCAACACCTTCAACAACCTTCAACAACCTTCATCAACCTTCAACAACCTTCAACACCTTCATCAACCTTCAACACCTTCATCAACCTTCAACAACCTTCAACAACCTTCAACAACCTTCAACAACCTTCATCAACCTTCAACACCTTCATCAACCTTCAACAACCTTCAACAACCTTCAACAACCTTCAACACCTTCATCAACCTTCAACACCTTCATCAACCTTCAACACCTTCATCAACCTTCAACAACCTTCAACACCTTCAACAACCTTCAACACCTTCATCAACCTTCAACACCTTCAACACCTTCATCAACCTTCAACAACCTTCATCAACCTTCAACACCTTCATCAACCTTCAACACCTTCAACACCTTCATCAACCTTCAACATCAACCTTCAACACCTTCAACAACCTTCAACACCTTCATCAACCTTCAACACCTTCAACAACCTTCAACACCTTCATCAACCTTCAACACCTTCAACAACCTTCAACACCTTCATCAACCTTCAACACCTTCATCAACCTTCAACACCTTCATCAACCTTCAACAACCTTTCATCACAACCTTCACCTTCATCAACCTTCAACAACCTTCAATCAACCTTCACCTTCATCAACCTTCAACAACCTTCAACAACCTTCAACAACCTTCAACACCTTCAACAACCTTCAACACCTTCAACAACCTTCAACACCTTCAACAACCTTCAACACCTTCATCAACCTTCAACAACCTTCAACAACCTTCAACAACCTTCAACACCTTCATCAACCTTCAACAACCTTCAACAACCTTCAACAACCTTCAACACCTTCAACCTTCAACAACCTTCAACACCTTCATCAACCTTCAACACCTTCATCAACCTTCAACAACCTTCATCAACCTTCAACACCTTCATCAACCTTCAACAACCTTCAACACCTTCATCAACCTTCAACACCTTCATCAACCTTCAACAACCTTCAACACCATCAACCTTCAACAACCTTCAACACCATCAACCTTTAACAACCTTCAACACCTTCATCAACCTTCAACAACTTCATCAACCTTCATCAACCTTCAACACCTTCATCACCTTCATCAACCTTCAACAACCTTCAACACCTTCAACAACCTTCAACACCTTCACCTTCAACCTTCAACAACCTTCAACAACCTTCAACACCTTCATCAACCTTCAACACCTTCATCAACCTTCAACACCTTCATCAACCTTCAACACCTTCATCAACCTTCAACACCTTCACCTTCATCAACCTTCAACACCTTCATCAACCTTCAACAACCTTCAACAACCTTCACCTTCAACAACCTTCACCTTCAACACCTTCACAACCTTCAACAACCTTCATCAACCTTCAACACCTTCAACACCTTCATCAACCTTCAACACCTTCATCAACCTTCAACAACCTTCAACACCATCATTCACCTTCAACACCTTCAACAACCTTCAACACCTTCATCAACCTTCAACACCTTCATCAACCTTCAACAACCTTCAACACCTTCATCAACCTTCAACACCTTCATCAACCTTCAACAACCTTCAACACCTTCACCTTCACAACCTTCAACCTTTAACAACCTTCACCTTCATCAACCTTCAACCTTCAACACCTTCATCAACCTTCAACAACCTTCAACACCTTCATCAACCTTCAACACCTTCATCAACCTTCAACACCTTCATCAACCTTCAACACCTTCAACAACCTTCACCTTCAACCTTCAACACCTTCAACAACCTTCAACACCTTCATCAACCTTCAACACCTTCAACCTTCACCTTCAACCTTCAACCTTCATCAACCTTCAACAACCTTCAACACCTTCATCAACCTTCAACACCTTCATCAACCTTCAACACCTTCATCAACCTTCAACAACCTTCAATCAACCTTCAACACCTTCATCAACCTTCAACACCTTCATCAACCTTCAACACCTTCAACAACCTTCAACACCTTCATCAACCTTCAAC
>NW_027210974.1:185000-207500 GCF_029030835.1 Brachyistius frenatus
GACAGGACTCTGCAGGACCACTGCTCCACCTCAACACAGACAAACGACAGCAGCTCATCCACCTACACAGCTTCATCGGCACTGACTCCGCCCCCTCCTCTTACCTGTGACAGTCAGGTTGATCATGTGACTGGTGGCTCCCTCTCTGGACTCGCACCAGCAAACTCCACCGTCCAATGGGACGATGGAGACAATAGTACAGGAGGAACCAGATGGTTGTCCCCAGTCTCCACACTGAGTCCCGGTTGTTCTGGTTGTGTTTCTCCTCAGAGTCCATCCAGCAGAGACGTCTTCGTCCTCACAGCTCAGAGACACATCGTCTCCTTCAAACAGCTGAGAGCTGCTGGGACTCACAGTCAGACATGTTGCAGAACATTGTTGTATTTATTGTTCTTGTATAATATCTAGATAATGTTGAACAGGCTAAAACGTGTTTCTTCCAAAGCTGTAGTTGTAACAGTTGTTGGCTGTTTCCTCACCTTGTTTTGACCTGCAGCAGAGAAGAGACGTGAGCACTGCAGAGACATAAGACAGGACGGCTTTACATTAAACAGCTGATAACTGAAATGTCTGCCATGAAAATCAAAAACAGAATACAAATAATTATCAACTGACAGAACTAATAATAATTAAAAGTAATGAAATGTTTCTAAAAGTTAGAAATTGGCTGAGTTTGAAATGAACAAAACTTTTGATTTATAGAAAGTAAACTGTAGTAAAGTACAACCCTGTTGAGAAAGAAGTTGGGTTGCTGTATAAAATGTAAAAAAAAACACAGAATGTGATGATTTGGAAACCATGGAAACCCATTTTTTTTAATGGAAAACAGATAAAAGACAACATATCAAATGTTGAAACGCAAATTTTAAATATATGCTCATTTTGAATTTGGTGCCAGCAACACGTTGTATTAAAAATCTGCCATCCAGACAACGTCTCTTTCAGGGAAGGTCTTGTTTATTTCAGCAGAACAACGTCCAACCACATTCTGCACGTATTCCAACAGCATGGTTCTCTAGTAGAAGAGTCCGCTGATAAACTGGCCTCCTGCAGTCCAGACCTGTCAATCATTGAAAACATCTGGAGCATCAGGACATGAACAATACAACAAAGGAGACCCTGAACTGTTCAGCAGC
Organism: Brachyistius frenatus; assembly: GCF_029030835.1. Classification (NCBI taxonomy): domain Eukaryota; kingdom Metazoa; phylum Chordata; class Actinopteri; family Embiotocidae; genus Brachyistius; species Brachyistius frenatus. The sequence goes on from NW_027210974.1 coordinate 186,137, forward strand.
TGAAATCCTCCATCAGGCAAGAATGGGACCACATTTCACTTTCAAAACTCCAGAAACTGGTCTCCTCAGTTCCCAAAAGTTTCCAGAGTGTTGTTAAAAGAAGAGGTGATGCAGCTCAGTGGTGAACATGATCCTGGAACAACTTTATAGAGACGTGCTGCTGACATCAGATTCAATATGAGAAGATATTTATCACAAAACATTTGATTTGTTGTCTTTGGTCTGTTTTATATTAAATATTAAAGTTTATGAGATTTATAAATCATCTTGTTCTGTTTTTATTTACATTTTACACAGCGTCATCACTTCTGTGGAAACAGGTTTGTAAGAAGAGATGTTTCCTTCTGAACTGGTCGAGTTCAGCTGCAAATATATGAAACATTTCTTTGAAAATAAGCAGATGTGTTGGTGACTACAGGAAGATGAGATGTTGGAGTTTATGTGCACCTTCGTCTAGAAGCCGTGTTGGACGGTTGAATGAACTGTGTTGTCAGCATTTTATCAGCGGTGGTGTTAAAGCAGACAGTGTGGGGACACTCAGAGACGCTGGTTCAAATGAACGTTCAGACTCAACCAAAGAAGGATTTGTGATGTATGACATCATCAATGAATCCGTTCCTCCGTGGACTCCTCCACGTGTTGGTTTTCTCCTTCCGGTGGTTCGTGACAGTAAACTGATAAAAGCTTCTGGAATATGAAGCTATGAAAGAACAGATTCTCCTCCAGGCTCATCACAGATCAGTAACGTGGCTTCAACTCTTTTTCTGTTGCTGTTTGCTTCATGCTGATCTGTAAAACTTGACTTTATGGAACAAATTATTTCTGAGCCAAAAAGGTTTGAGGTCGACGTTGGACCTCTCGCTCAGCTCAGCGGCGATGCTAGCAAGGAAATACAGAGTGAACAGAGTACTTACAGAGGAGCCACCGGGGAGATGTTGTCCTCATCCTGTCGGTCCTCATCCTGTCCGTCCTCATCCTGTCCATCCTCATCCTGTCCGTCCTCATCCTGTCCGTCCTCATCCTGTCGGTCGCTGATCTGTGCTCTCGACTGTCAGACCAGGCACTTAAACACGCCGCTTCCTCTTTCTGAACGTTGTTTGGTTTCCTCAAACTCTGTGGAGGAGAATCGGTGAACTGTTAGAGGTCCATGTCCTCTCTGAGGATCAGATGGACTGAAGAGGAAATACAGAAGACACAATGGAAGAACAGGTTCTCTGCACCTGTCAACAGTTTGGGTCCAAGTCCAGGTGATCTGGACAGACAGAGACCTGATGGGACATGAGGAACAGAGACTTGATGGGACATGAGGAACAGACAGCGCCCCCTGGTGACTGTCTGTCAGCAGTTCTGACCCAAACAGGCCACGTGGACTCAGCATGTCGGCCAGCAGAGACACCAGCTGCTGTGAAGTCCAATAAAACCGGAAGCACGTTTGGAATCAAAATGTTTCTGCATAAAAAATCGACTCATGAGTCAACGAGAGTTTTGTGTTCCTTGATGACTTGATTAATCGTTGCAGCCGTACTTCCGGTTTGATGAAGATTGGAGTTGGAGCAGCTGCAGACAGACGCAGAGCTTCGTCCCGACCTGGAAGTCTGCAGACAGTCTTCCGTCAGTAGAACCTGTTTTCATTCACACCTTCAACTGATTTAAACTGCGTCTGTTTCTCACTGTGACGAAGACACGAGTCATTTCCCATAATCCCCCTTGTTGTAGTTTAATGCACTTCCTCATCGGCCTCATGTTTTACACCTGGAAGCTCCGAACACTTTTATTTACAGTCTGGTAAAACATACACAACTTTAGGAGATGATTTGTTTGCAATCCAAAGAATTTTATTCTCAGTTTATATATTTTTACTGACAAACTTGACTTTTGATTGCAGTGTAAAAAAATGTGCTCTTTTTTGTTTTTTGCATAAAAAAAGCCACAAGAGAAGCTTCATATTCAGCCTCTCTGTCATGTAATCCACACGACTGATGGGTATTTGGTTCAAATATATCATATCGGATTTTGTCCAGCGGCCACTTTAAAGAGAAGCAAAGATCATCTTTCATTTTGTGGATTTGATTGTTTTTGGATATTTTAATCACGTACAATGTTCATTGTTGCAGCTTGTGTACATATTTCATAAAAGCAGATAAATCCGTAGTTTAAGTTTGTGTTTTCTAAATTTGCTTTGGGATTAGTTTCCAGTGTGAGCACGGCGCACTGCCGCGAGCGAGGAGGAGTGAAGAGGAGCGAGGAGGAGTGAAGAGGAGCGAGGAAGAAAAGGAGGAGCGAGGAAGAAAAGGAGGAGCGAGGAAGAAAAAGGAGGAGCGAGGAAGAAAAAGGAGGAGCGAGGAAGAAAAGGAGGAGCGAGGAAGAAAAAGGAGGAACGAGGAAGAAAAGGAGGAGCGAGGAAGAAAAAGGAGGAGCGAGGAAGAAAAAGGAGGAGCGAGGAAGAAAAGGAGGAGCGAGGAAGAGCTCGTGCAGATTTCAGATGAACAAGGACAGTTTGTCGTGCTGAAAGCGAACATTCGTTGAGGGTCTCTGTCCTCGCTGGAGCTGTCCCTCCTCACATGTCTCTGTCTCCGTGTCTCTGTGTCCTCAGGTGAGCTCGTCTTCACCGATGAACCACGAGATAAACAGCATTTATATGTGGAGTGTTTTCTCTGAACTTCTTTCTGTCTTATTGCTGAGAGTGAACCGTTTTATAGTTTTATAGATTTATAGTTTTATAGATTTATAGATTTATAGTTTTATAGTTTTATAGATTTATAGTTTTATAGATTTATAGTTTTATAGATTTATAGATTTATAGTTTTATAGTTTTATAGATTTATAGTTTTATAGATTTATAGATTTATAGTTTTATAGATTTATAGTTTTATAGATTTATAGTTTTATAGTTTTATAGATTTATAGTTTTATAGTTTTATAGATTTATAGTTTTATAGATTTATAGATTTATAGTTTTATAGTTTTATAGATTTATAGTTTTATAGATTTATAGTTTTATAGATTTATAGATTTATAGTTTTATAGATTTATAGTTTTATAGTTTTATAGATTTATAGATTTATAGTTTTATAGATTTATAGATTTATAGTTTTATAGATTTATAGTTTTATAGTTTTATAGTTTTATAGTTTTATAGATTTATATTTTATAGATTTATAGTTTTATAGTTTTATAGATTTATAGTTTTATAGATTTATAGTTTTATAGATTTATAGTTTTATAGATTTATAGATTTATTTTATAGATTTATAGATTTATAGTTTTATAGATTTATATTTATAGTTTTATAGTTTTATAGATTTATAGTTTTATAGTTTTATAGATTTATAGTTTTATAGTTTTATAGATTTATAGTTTTATATTTTATATTTATATTTATAGTTTTATAGATTTATAGTTTTATAGTTTTATAGATTTATAGTTTTATTTTATAGTTTTATAGATTTATAGTTTTATAGTTTTATAGATTTATAGTTTTATAGTTTTATAGATTTATAGTTTTATAGATTTATAGATTTATAGTTTTATTTTATAGATTTATAGTTTTATAGATTTATAGTTTTATAGATTTATAGTTTTATAGATTTATAGATTTATAGTTTTATAGTTTTATAGATTTATAGTTTTATAGTTTTATAGATTTATAGTTTTATAGTTTTATTTTATAGATTTATAGTTTTATAGTTTTATATTTATAGTTTTATAGATTTATAGTTTTATAGTTTTATAGATTTATAGTTTTATTTTATAGTTTTATAGATTTATAGATTTATAGTTTTATAGTTTTATAGATTTATAGTTTTATTTTATAGTTTTATAGTTTTATAGATTTATAGTTTTATAGATTTATAGTTTTATAGTTTTATAGATTTATAGATTTATAGTTTTATAGATTTATAGATTTATAGTTTTATAGATTTATAGTTTTATAGTTTTATAGATTTATAGTTTTATAGTTTTATAGATTTATAGATTTATAGTTTTATAGTTTTATAGATTTATAGTTTTATAGTTTTATAGTTTTATAGTTTTATAGATTTATAGTTTTATAGATTTATAGTTTTATTTTATAGTTTTATAGATTTATAGTTTTATAGATTTATAGTTTTATAGATTTATTTTATAGTTTTATAGATTTATAGTTTTATAGTTTTATTTATAGTTTTATAGTTTTATAGATTTATAGATTTATAGTTTTATAGATTTTTATAGTTTTATAGATTTATAGTTTTATAGTTTTATAGTTTTATAGATTTATAGATTTATATTTATAGTTTTATAGTTTTATAGATTTATAGATTTATAGTTTTATAGTTTTATAGATTTATAGTTTTATAGTTTTATAGATTTATAGTTTTATAGTTTTATAGATTTATAGTTTTATAGATTTATAGTTTTATAGTTTTATAGATTTATAGTTTTATAGTTTTATAGTTTTATAGATTTATTTTATAGTTTTATAGATTTATAGATTTATAGTTTTATAGATTTATTTATAGTTTTATAGTTTTATAGTTTTATAGTTTTATTAGTTTTATAGTTTTATAGTTTTATAGTTTTATAGATTTATAGTTTTATAGATTTATAGTTTTATAGTTTTATAGATTTATAGATTTATAGTTTTATAGTTTTATAGATTTATAGTTTTATAGTTTTATAGATTTATAGTTTTATAGTTTTATAGATTTATAGTTTTATAGATTTATAGATTTATAGATTTATAGTTTTATAGATTTATAGATTTATAGTTTTATAGATTTATAGATTTATAGTTTTATAGTTTTATAGATTTATAGTTTTATAGTTTTATAGATTTATTATAGTTTTATAGATTTATAGTTTTATAGTTTTATAGATTTATAGATTTATAGTTTTTATATAGTTTTATAGTTTTATAGATTTATTATTTATAGTTTTATAGATTTATAGATTTATAGTTTTATAGATTTATTTTATAGTTTTATAGATTTATAGATTTATAGTTTTATAGTTTTATAGATTTATTTTATAGTTTTATATTTATAGTTTTATATTTATAGTTTTATAGTTTTATAGTTTTATAGTTTTATAGATTTATAGATTTATAGTTTTATAGTTTTTATAGTTTTATATTTATAGTTTTATAGTTTTATATTTATAGTTTTATAGATTTATAGATTTATAGTTTTATAGTTTTATAGATTTATAGTTTTATAGTTTTATAGATTTATAGATTTATAGTTTTATAGTTTTATAGTTTTATAGTTTTATAGTTTTATATTTATAGATTTATAGATTTATAGTTTTATTTTATAGTTTTATAGATTTATAGTTTTATAGTTTTATAGATTTATATTTATAGTTTTATAGTTTTATAGATTTATAGATTTATAGATTTATAGTTTTATAGTTTTATAGATTTATAGTTTTATAGATTTATAGATTTATAGTTTTATAGTTTTATAGATTTATAGTTTTATAGTTTTATAGATTTATAGTTTTATAGTTTTATAGATTTATAGATTTATAGTTTTATAGTTTTATAGTTTTATAGATTTATAGTTTTATAGTTTTATAGATTTATAGTTTTATAGTTTTATAGATTATATCACGTAAATCTTTCTTTCTTTCTTTCTAATTAAAGTATTTTGTACATTTTGTAGTTGTCTTCTTTTGTCACTTCCTGGTTTTATTTAAAGCAGACTGCAGCTGAACATTTGAATGATTGATTATTGATTATTGATTATTGCGTATTGATGATTGTTTATTGCTTATTGATGATTGCTTATTGATGATTGTTTATTGATGATTGTTTATTGATTATTGCTTATTGATGATTGATTATTGATGATTGATTATTGATGATTGATTATTGATTATTGATGATTGATGATTGATTATTGATGATTGATTATTGATGATTGATTAATGATGATTGATTATTGATCATAGTTTATTGATTATTGATTATTGCTTATCGATGATTGATTGTTGATTATTGATGATTGTTTATTGATGATTGTTTATTGATGATTACTTATTGATGATTGATTATTGATGATTGCTTATTGATGATTGATTATTGATTATTGATGATTGATGATTGATTATTGATGATTGATTATTGATGATTGATTAATGATGATTGATTATTGATCATAGTTTATTGATTATTGATTATTGCTTATCGATGATTGATTGTTGATTATTGATGATTGTTTATTGATGATTGTTTATTGATGATTACTTATTGATGATTGATTATTGATGATTGATTATTGATGATTGATTATTGATTATTGATGATTGATGATTGATTATTGATGATTGATTATTGATGATTGATTAATGATGATTGATTATTGATCATAGTTTATTGATTATTGATTATTGCTTATCGATGATTGATTGTTGATTATTGATGATTGTTTATTGATGATTGTTTATTGATGATTGCTTATTGATGATTGATTATTGATGATTGCTTATTGATGATTGCTTATTGATGATTGATTATTGATGATTGATTATTGATGATTGATTATTGATTATTGATGATTGATTATTGATGATTGATGATTGCTTATTGCTTATTGCTTATTGATAATTGATTATTGATTACTGATGATTGATTATTGATGATTGATTATTCTCTGAGTGCAAACGTACGTTGAACTGAAAATAGGAGAAAACAGGTCGACTGATCATCAGAATATGTTTGTGCATCCTCGTCCTCTTATCTTCTGTTGATATATTTGTCCTTCCTGTAGTGATCCTGCAGTAGAGTGTCACAGTGAGCTCGTAGTGTTCGATGCCTCCTCATTCTCTTCTGGTTTTAGAGAACTTGGAGGTGTTTGCTGGGAAAGATGTGGTCCTGGGATGTCAGGGACCGACCGGTGTCACACTGCTGGAGTGGAAGAGATCCGACCTCCTGTCGGGTGATTACGTCTTCTTCTACCGGGAAGGTCGCTTGTACCAGCATCTGTCGTTCCATGACTGGGTGAAGCTGCAGGATCCGCAGATGAAGGATGGGAACATGGCGGTCATTCTCCACAACACCACCTTCAACGTCAGCGGAACATATAAGTGTCCTGTCTCCGAGGGCCGAAGGGGGCGGAGCCGGAGAGCTCTCTCCGAACTCAACACCGTCAATCTGAAGGTTACGCCAACAGGTGAGTTGGTGGAGTTCAGCGTGTCCCTGTTTCATCTCCTGTCCTCAGCTGTGATCCTCATCGTCCACTGAAACTCAGGAACGCTGCTGGACGCTGACTTTTATTACTTTTATTACTTTTGTTACTTTTGTTACTTTTGTTACTTTTCATGAGTTAATGTTTCAAAATCAAACAAGCAAATTAATCAAAGCTTTCTCTGCCAGATGGAGGACACACAGGTGGAGGACACACAGGACACCAGGAAGGAGGACACACAGCTGGAGGACACACAGGTGGAGGACACCAGGAAGGAGGACCCCAGGAAGGAGGACCCCAGGAAGGAGGACCCAGCCGTGGACACCGAGCAGTGGTTCCATCTGTTGCTGCTCTGTTTGCTCTGTTTGGTGTTGCTTTGGTCTCTAGAAGGTTCAGGATGAAGAACTCCAACCCTCCTCCTCCTACTCCTCCTCCTCCTGATCATCAGCTGATCTGACTCGAACCACGAGACGTTTCTCCTGCAGCAGCAGAAACACCAGAGTCAGATGAGTGTGAGTCGATCCAAAACGAAGTGGAAGAAACCAGGAACCATCTCCTGAACTGTTCATCGGTTCTCCGGCCGCTGCAGTGTCCTGTGACCTCCTCCCCCAGTTGCCACCTTAACGTGGTGGAGGAGTTTGTGAGCTCAGAGGACGCTGGGAGCTGTTGTCGGGAGCGCTGCGCTCCCAGGAGGGTCTCCCATGGCAACCAGGTCCCAGCTGATGAGCCAGACAAAGAGCAATTCAAACACCTTTCACAGGGGAGCAGCTCAGCAGCTGGTCCAGTCTGAACAAAAACACCTCCAAAGAAAGACAACCAAGATATCTGAACAATGTGCAGCAGGATTATTACAATGATGATGATGATGATGATGATGATGATTCTTTAGTAGGAAGTTGGTAAAAAACTGCACAAAACAACCTCACATTTTCACTCACACCACGAGCTCTGAACATGGTCCTTCAGGTCCTCCAGGTCCTTCAGGTCCTTCAGGTCCTCCAGGTCCTCCAGGTCCTTCAGGTCCTTGGTCCTTCAGGTCCTCCAGGTCCTTCAGGTCCTCCAGGTCCTTCAGGTCCTTCAGGTCTCAGACTCATGCCTCCGGATGGTTTCTGCTGCTGGACTTTCCTGCGCTGATGTTTTCTCTTTCTGTAAATCCTAAACAGACGTATTTCACATGTTTATTACGTTTTATGAAGAGGATGAAAACGTCTGTTGTTTTCTTGTTAAACTGGTGTTTTATTCTTTAGAAGAATCAGTGTGACATCATTAAAAGTCTTCTGTCTGCTTGATGCTCTCGGTTCTTATTACAGACGTATATATATTTCCTATTTGATATTGTTGTACTAAGATGGCGCCGCGCTAGCGGCAGCCTGTTGCAGCAGCTCCCCTCCCCTTGTTATTAGTATTATTAGTATTTTTAAGCCTTTCTCCTCTCTTCGGAGTTGTTGTTTTTTTCTTTCTCTCGTGTTCAGTTAACGGACCGTAATGGACCGTAATTTTTCCACGTTTCTGGCTGGGGGCTCTGTTATTGTTTACTCGCGTGATCAGCTGATCGTGCTGAGTAGACCTACTGCTGCTGCCCGGAGCGAGGCCTGAGATCCCCGTTGAACTTCGGAGAAGACGGCGGGGTTGCAGAGCTGGAGCTAAGCTAAAGGCGGAAAGGAGGAAATATAAACCATCGGTACCGGAGATCTTAACGGGGAACGTGAGGTCGTTGGACAACAAGACGGACGAGCTCGGCGCTGGTAAAGACCCAGAGAGAGTACCGGGAGTGCAGCATCATGTGTTTCACCGAGACATGGCTGCACTCACATCTCCCGGACCACAGCGCGGCCGTACCCGGCTTCAGGACCGTTCGGGCGGACGGAGACGTTGTTCAGAGAGGCAAGAAGAAAGGTGGAGGGATTGCAGTCTATGTGAACGAGAGGTGGTGCAATCCCGACCATGTGTGTGTGAAGGAACGTTTCTGTAGCCCGGACATTGAACTGCTCGCCGTGGGGATGCGCCCTTATTATTTACCGAGGGAGTTCACGTCCGCCATTGTTATCGCTGTTTACGTTCCTCCATCAGCTGACGTAGAGGCAGCAGTGGACACCATCCACTCCACTGTGTCCAAACTGCAGACTCAGCATCCCGGTGCATTTTTGTTAGTTACTGGAGACTTTAACCAGTCTGGATAAAGTCCTGCCAACTGTTCACCAGTATGTTAACTGCCCCACAAGGAACAATAAAACTCTGGACTTACTGTATGCTAATGCCATGGATGCATACAGTACTACTGCCCTTCCCCCCCTTGGTAGATCAGACCACAACCTGGTCCTGCTGACTCCCAGGTATGTCCCCCTGGTGCAGAGGCAGCCTGTGACCACCAGGACTGTGAGGAGGTGGACACAGGAGGCTAAAGACGCCCTGCAGGACTGCTTTGAGTCCACGGACTGGGACATGCTGTTTGGACCACATGGGGAGGACATCAACAGCAGGACGGACTGTATCACAGAATACATCAAATTCTGTGAACACACCACCGTACCATCCTGGACTGGACACTGTTTCCCCAACAACAAGCCGTGACCTGAAAGTTCTTCTTAATAAGAAGAAAGCAGCCTTCAGGTCTGGGGACAGGGACGAGCTCAGGAGAGTGCAGCGCCACCTGAAGGAGAAGATGAGGGAGTGCAAGGACTCCTACAGGAGGAAGCTGGAGGCCAAACTCCAGCAGAACAACGTGAGGGAGGTGTGGACCGGTATGAAGGAGATTACTGGGTTCAAGGGGAGAGAGAGACAACCAGGGGGAACCTGGAGAGGAACAATCAGGGGGAACCTGGAGAGGAACAACCAGGGGGAACCTGGAGAGGAACAACCAGGGGGAACCTGGAGAGGAACAACCAGGGGGAACCTGGGGAGGAACAACCAGGGGGAACCTGGAGAGGTCAAATGAACTAAACTGTTTCTTCAACAGGTTTAGTTCACCACCCTCATCTGTCTCCTCCACACCTCACACCTCCAAAACACCTCTGCTGCCTCCCTCCCTCCCCCCTCTGCGCCCCCTGGTGAACTGCATAGAGCCCTCAATCTCACAGGGCTCTTCCTCCATCCATCACACCCCCCCCCACACACACACACACACCTCCCTCACCCCCCTCTCTGTGATGACTGGCCAGGTTAGGAGACAGCTGGAGAGAATCCACCAGCGCAAGGCTGCAGGACCTGACGGCATCAGCCCCGTGGTCCTGAAGACCTGCACCGTCCAGCTGGCTGAGGTCCTACAACGCCTCTTCAACCTGAGCCTGAAGCAGGAGGAGGTCCCGGTGCTGTGGAAGACGTCCTGCCTGGTTCCTGTCCCCAAGAAGAAGACTCCATCTGGCCTCAACGACTACCGACCGGTTGCCCTCACATCTCATGTGATGAAGGTGCTGGAGAGGCTGGTCTTGGCCCACCTCAGGCCGCTGGTGAAATCTTCTCTGGACCTTCTGCAATTTGCGTACCAGCCTCATGTGGGAGTGGACGACGCCATCATCTACCTGCTGCAACGAGCTCAGTCTCACCTGGATGGAACCGGTGACTCTGTGAGAATCACTTTCTTTGATTTCTCCAGTGCATTCAACACCATCCAACCACTGCTGCTGAGTGAGAAGCTGCGGGTGGTGGGGGTGGACGCGTCCACCGTCTCCTGGATCACTGACTACCTGACAGGCAGACCACAGTTTGTCCATCTGGGCAGTGTGCTGTCTGATACGGTGGTCAGTGGTACTGGAGCTCCTCAGGGAACTGTTCTGTCTCCTTCCTGTTCACCTTCTACACCACTGACTTCCAGAACAACTCAGAGTCAAGACATCTGCAGAAGTTCTCTGATGACTCTGCAGTGGACGGTGTATAAGGGATGGACGGGAGGATGAGTCAGTGGTAGGATGTATAAGGGATGGACGGGAGGAGGAGTCAGTGGTAGGATGTATAAGGGATGGACGGGAGGAGGAGTCAGTGGTAGGATGTATAAGGGATGGACGGGAGGAGGAGTCAGTGGTCGGTGTATAAGGGATGGACGGGAGGAGGAGTACAGGGCAGCAGTGGAGGACTTTGTGGAGTGGGCGGGTAGAAATCACCTCCTTCTGAACGTGGCCAAGACCAGAGAGATGGTGGTCGACTTCAGGAGGAAGACGACGGCTCCACAACCGCTGAGAGTTCTGGGAGAGGAGGTGGACATGGTGGAGGAGTACAAGTACCTGTTGTCTCCATGACAACAGACTGAACTGGAAGACCAACATCAATGCTGTCTACAAGAAGGGGATGAGTCGACTCTTTTTCTTGAGGAAACTTCGATCCTTCAATGTGTGCAGCGAGATGTTGGAGATGTTCTACCATCTGTTGTGGCCAGTGAACTGTACTTCGCTGTGGTCTGCTGGGGGGGGGGGAGACAGCATTGGAGCCGGTGACACCAACAAACTTAACAAGCTGGTTAAGAAGGCCGGCTCCATCATCGGCTGCAAACTAGATAGTCTGGAAAAGTTGGTGGAGAGGAGGACGCTGATCAAACTATTGTCCATCTTGGATAATCCTGTCCACCCTCTCAACCACCTGCTGCAGGGACAGCGGAGCACTTTCTCTAAAAGATTCCTCCAGCTCCGCTGTCACAAGGACAGATACAGGAGATCATTCCTGATACGGGAGATCATTCCTGATACGGGAGATCATTCCTGATACAGGAGATCATTCCTGATACATGAGATCATTCCAGATACAGGAGATCATTCCTGATACAGGAGATCATTCCTGATACGGGAGATCATTCCTGATCCAGGAGATCATTCCTGATACAGGAGATCATTCCTGATCCAGGAGATCATTCCAGATACAGGAGATCATTCCTGATACGGGAGATCATTCCTGATCCAGGAGATCATTCCTGATACAGGAGATCATTCCAGATACAGGAGATCATTCCAGATACAGGAGATCATTCCTGATACAGGAGATCATTCCTGATACAGGAGATCATTCCAGATACAGGAGATCATTCCAGATACAGGAGATCATTACAGATACAGGAGATCATTCCTGCCCACTGCCATAAGACTTTACAATAACTCACCTCTGGCAAAATCCATCACAGTACAATAACACTGTTGACTGTGTTTCTTGGTTGCTTGTATATTATATGTATATTATATATATAGATATATACTGTACTGTATGTATATATATATATATATATATATATATATATATATATATATATATATATATATATATATATATATATATATATATATATGTTGACCGTGTTTATTGGTTTGTTGTATATAATATGTATAGATATTTAATGTACTGTATATATACTGTATGTACTGTGCATTTTATATTTTATATTTATATTTTTTATTTTATTGCTTTTCTATTATATTATTCTATTCTATTATTATTTTATTCTATTGTTTCTATTATTGCTCCTGTATGTATGCTGCTGTGGCGAAAAAATTTCCCCTCGGGGATTAATAAAGTATATACCTACCTACCTACCTACCAGTAAAGATAAAGAACTCTGTTTTGACAGCGTAATGTTTTCTGGTTGGTTTCTGTTCTGCTGAAGTGAATCTGAATGAGTTTGATGTTGTTGTTGACTGATGTAACAGCAGCTGAACCGGTTCCTCCTCCTCCTCCCCCCCCCCACACACACACACACACACTCCTGAGTTGATGGGAACATTCAGTCTCTGTTATGAATCAACAACTACGCCCTGCTGCTCCAACACGAGATCACTGCAGGAAACATGAAGTTCAGCCGGAGCCGAGAGCTGTTTGGATCTGCAGACCTGTTTTTGGGGGCGTGTCTGTTTGATTGACAGGCCTGTGGTGCAGTCAGGTTACAGCTATCGGTGGGCGTCACTGTGGTTGTTGTCTGTTTTATTGTTTTTATTCTTACATATTTATACTTTTATTTTTGTATCTTTATATTGACAATAAAGTTGACTTTGACTCTACTTGGTAAAAACCTGGAACTCCTCACCAGCCATTTACAAACCTGAGATTAGAAGAAGTTCCTGATGTTGGTCCAACAGATTACTGCATGCAGCCTTTCAGAGAGAAGTTGGACTGAAGAGTAACGGACACCATCTACAGAGGGCAGCTTCCCTTTATCTCAGGATGAGTTTCCGTCTGATTGGAAACTTGATCCCGTCACATTGTTCCTTTAACAGTGTTTAATGTGTCACCAGCACAGAACCAGCTGACTCATCATTTACTCTGTAAACAGGAAGTGGTTTCAGTCTGAACTTCCCCACAGGAACTAGTTTCTGCTTCTCGTGTCACACGTCAGCTGGTTTTTCCCAAAACAGAAAATATTTAACAGAACCTCCTGCTCTCCTGAAGTCTGTAGCAACGTTTCTAAGACTTGTTTCTTCCTCCAGGACTCAAATCTTCAGGAACGGGATGTTAAAAATACAATCTGAGGAGTTTCCTCTGAAGGTCGCATCACGGGTCGTTTTCAAATGTTCCCCGGTGGTCCGTTTGGGCCAACGCGATATCTCGGGAGCCCCTCGAGGGAATTCTGGAACGTTTGGCACAAACATCCACTCGGACTCGGAGGACCTCGTCTCTGTTCCCGTGAACGAGATGCCGTCCCCGAGGAGGCGAAGGGGAGACGTGGTCACATCCTGGACTCTGCTGATGGTGGAGATCTTCTGTGTCGGGTTCAACATGAGGTTAGGTTAGGTTAGGTTAGGTTAGGTTAGGTTAGGTTAGGTTAGGTTAGGTTAGGTTAGGTTAGGTTAGGTTAGGTTAGGTTAGGTTAGGTTAGGTTAGGTTAGGTAGTTACTTCATTAATCCCCGAGGGGACATTTTTTCGCTACAGCAGCATACAGAAGCAATAAGATAATAGTGTGAAGGGATCGTCTGTTGTCATGGCAACAACTCTTAAGTCTTACCACTTCTATCAGAATCAGATTAATTGGACAAATTCGTCCCTACAGATGTGATGACGTGGATGGAAACAACCACCAGGAGGTGCTTCGGGGGTTTCAGTGGCTGATGGAATCTTTTCCTGTTATTCAAGAGAAACAAACCACTCTTAAAGGTCTTCAACTGAAGTGACATAAAAACTTCTGACCCTCAAAATCAAATCAGTTCATCCTTCAGTCCGAGTTTGTGCCAAACGTTTGTGCCAAACAGATTCCCTCGAGGTGTCAGATTATAATGTGACGAACGGACAACCTGAAACATGACACCTCCGTCCGGCTGTGGTTGTCTTCGTTAGAAATAGATTTCATCTAACTAGACTCTGAGTCAGAGACCAGAACCAACCACAGACGTGACTCCACTCGTCAGTCAGAGATCTGTGTGGAGGATGGATCTCTGTTGAACTCTGTAACATTCTAGTAAACTCTGTTAAACTCTGTAAAACTCTATTAAACTCTATTAAACTCTGTAAAACTCTATTTAACTCTAAAACTCTATTAAACTCTGTAAAACTCTATTGAACTCTAAAACTCTATTAAACTCCATTAAACTCTATTAAACTCTATTAAACTCTGTAAAACTCTATTAAACTCTATTAAACTCCATTAAACTCTATTAAACTCTATTACACTCTGTAAAACTCTATTAAACTCTATAACACTCTATTAAACTCTATTAAACTCTATAAAACTCTGTAAAACTCTATTAAACTCTATTAAACTCTATAAAACTCTATTAAACTCTGTAAAACTCTATTAAACTCTATTAAATTCTATTCAACTCTGTAAAACTCTATTAAACTCTATTAAACTCTGTAAAACTCTATTAAACTCTATTAAACTCTATAAAACTCTATTAAACTCTATTAAACTCTATTAAACTCTGTAAAACTCTATTAAACTCTATTAAACTCTATTAAACTCTATTAAACTCTGTAAAACTCTATTAAACTCTATTAAACTCTATTAAACTCTGTAAAACTCTATTAAACTCTATTAAACTCTATTAAACTCTATTAAACTCTATTAAACTCTGTAAAACTCTATTAAACTCTATTAAACTCTATAAAACTCTATTAAACTCTATTAAACTCTATTAAACTCTGTAAAACTCTATTAAACTCTATTAAACTCTATAAAACTCTATTAAACTCTATTAAACTCTATTAAACTCTGTTAAACTCTATTAAACTCTATTAAACTCTATTAAACTCTATTAAAACTCTATAAAACTCTATTAAACTCTATTAAACTCTATTAAACTCTGTAAAACTCTATTAAACTCTATTAAACTCTATTAAACTCTGTCACCTGGTAACAATGGTTTGAATATCAAATGTAAAAGTCAAAGAAGCCTCATTATTTGCGTGCCTCCTTTGTTTGCCGTCTCGCTGTCTGAAACATGAAACCTGTTTGATTTCATGTTTCTCATCAGGAGTTTCTGACTTTCAGGAGTTTCCTTTTTGACAACTTATAGAACAAAGTGTTTTACTGAGAGTCAGTCTGAAGATCTGAAGATCTGAAGATCTCAACGTCCCTCTGATGTCAGTTAGTCATCTCATGCGTTCATCATTATTTCAGTCTGCCCTTCAAATTAAAAGCCTCGACCTTCGTCACTCTTTCCTCCAACATGAGTCTGCATCCAGTTTCAATGAAACGAAACTCTGCCGGCGGTTTGAATGTTTGAATGTTTGAATGTTTGAATGTTTGAATGTTTGAATGTTTGAATGTTTGAATGTTTGAATGTTTGAATGTTTGAATGTTTGAATGTTTGAATGTTTGAATGTTTGAATGTTTGAATGTTTGCTCACACACGTTAGAGCGTATTGATGAGAGCAGCATATTAATGGGAATATTGGACATGTTTACTGGGTCTCTGGGGAATATTCGTGGACAGTTTTCATACTTTTCTGACAGTTTTATCAAACTGATTATGACAGAAAATAATGACCAGATGTATTAATAATGAAAATATGTGCTGTTTGAGGACTAATAGAAGCTTCCTGTTGACCTCCGACATCAGATGAAGGACAGTTTGTTTGGCCTCTGTGACGTGAGCAGCAGCTGCAGAGATCAGCCTGCTGTCTCAGACTAAATGTGGGCGGGGCTTAAACACGACATCAGAACGAAACAGACGGACTCGGTGTTATTATGATTCATATTTGGATGAAACAGGTTTTGTATTTTCAGTTTCATCTCTTACTTTGTGTGGAAGCAAAAACCTTATTAAACCTTTAAAAAACAAATAAATCGTGGCTTCACTCGTGTCTAAATGTTTAGTTGTGGCCTCAACAGGAAGTGAAACAGTCCGCCTCTTCCTCCTGCACCTTCCTCTTCATCATTCTACCGGCAGGTTCTTTTCTGCATCGTCTCCCAACACTGTTCATATTTCTGTCACGTGTGATGAAGAGAAGAGTCCGCACAGTAGTGATGTTAGGAGGTGTGCCGACGCTTCGAAGCGTGTGTGGAGTAACGGAGGGGGCGTTTCCTCGAAGCGCGTGTCGAGGCTTGCTTCATTTAGGGGAGGAGCCAAAAATGATGACGTCCGAAGCCTCGCTGCCGGCTGTACCACGTGACTGCTTCGGGAAGTGGTTCAGATGTTGCCGGGAGGTTTGACGGCAATATAAACCCCTCAGGCTCCATTCAAAATGTGGGTTGTTGGTGGAGAGTTGAGGTCAGTTGAGAGTTTGGATAGTTTGGAGAGTTTAGAGAGTTTAGAGAGAGAGAGAGAGATAGTTTGGAGAAGTTAGAGAGAGAGAGAGAGATAGTTTGGAGATTTAGGAGAGAGAGAGAGATAGTTTGGAGAGTTTAGAGAGAGAGAGAGATAGTTTGGAGATTTAGGAGAGTGAGGAGAGAAGGAGGTGATAAGATGGAGCCAGCTGGGAAGAGGAGGATTTCCCCTGTGGGAACACTTTGATTTGATAACTCCTAATAAGCTAAATCTAACTCTATTTCAGACACATTAGGTTTGCTTATCAAGAACTGTATTTTTCACAGTTTCTTATTTTATTCAAAGGTGAGTTGGGGTACAATAACAACAGCTCATCCATGCTGAGGCGTTACCGTGCCTTGCATGAGAATAAGGAGGAAACTGGAGCTTCACCCAGCCAAGGGAAGTCATTACAATATTACAAATGCACCATCACAATTTATCCCTGTTCACTTTTGTTTATTGTGCAAATAAAGACAGATAACAGACACTGTATTTATTCTCTTTTAACCAGCCACCAAACAAGAGCTGGATGAAGCCCTCGTCTCCATGATAGTGAAGGACACACAGCCCTTCAGTATTGTGGATGATGTTGGATTCAGGGCATTTGTGTCCAAACTGGATCCTAATTATGTCCTCCCTACAAGGCAGGTATGTATGGGTGCATGCATGAAACAAATGAGTACTTTATTGTGTCTCACAGTTCAGCACTATATATTTTTTCCTTGAGGCTCTGAAGGCCATGGTGGAGGCCAAGTATGAGTCAGCTGAGGAGAAGGAGAAGGCTAAAGTGGAAAAGGTGGCTGCTGTTAGCCTTACTTCTGACATGTGGACATCCACAAAACCAAAAACTGTTGAGAAACTGTTATTTCTGAATAAAAATGAATAAAATGTCCCCTGTCCTGTACATCATTGTCCAAGTTACACAAGCATATTCAGTCCCCTCTTCCTAGTTCCACAAGCACTTCCACTGTCCTCTGCCTGCTTAAGCCCATGACATGTTCCTAAAGTGACAGAAAAACATGATTACACAACCTGCCGTATCATATGATACGACCATTTTGGGAAAATTTACACACACAGAATACATTCAAAAGATATTTTATTATGCACATATGTGATAATTTATGTACAGAAATTATTTGGTCATACATTTTAGTAATTCATAGTCATTCCCAACAGCCATAACAGACACAAACATTCAATGCATCACATGATGTGGTTCAGATCCAGCTGCCTGTCATTCTACACTTGGCCAGTAGGTGGTTTCGTGTTCACATGAAGCTTCGAGAAATGAACCCTTTCTGGAACCAATTGGCTGAAGTGGTTCGATGCCTCACGAGGCTTCATCTCACCATCACTACCTCACAGTATTTTATTTCTGCTTGATCGTTGTTGAACATGCAGATTGCATCAGGAAGCCTGCAGGCTGCTCGCCGCTCCGAGGAGGTGATGTGCTGCCACCTGCTGGCTGTTTCCTTGTGTGCTTCAGCAGAGACAGAACCTGTGTGCGAAGCATCGTTTGTTGTCATGGCAACAACTTTCAGCTGTATGAAGTCTTCATTGCAAATATGATCTGAGTCTGGTTTCTGGCTGTAGACCGGTTCTAGACTTGGATTATAGGACTGCTTTGAACCCGGTTTTAAATTAGTTCTGGACAACCAGTTATTGACTCTCGACTAGTTTTAAAACTGGTTCTGGACTTCTTGTAACCTGGTTCCAGGTGTGGTTTTGAACCCAGTTTTAGACTACCTTTAAATGGACTTTGGTTTTGGACTGGTTTAGGACTGGTTTTGGACTGGCTTAGGACAGGGTTTAGTACTGTTTAGGACTGGCTTTGGACTGGTTTAAGACTGGGTTTAGTACTGGTTTAGGACTGGGTTTAGTACTGGTTAAGGACTGGTTTTGGACTGGTTTAAGACTGGGTTTAGGCTGGTTTAGGACTGGGTTTTGAACTGGATTTAGGACTGGTTGAGGACTGGTTTTGGACAGGTTTAGAACTGGTTTAGGACTGGTTTAGGATTGGTTTTGGACTGGCTTAGGACTGGGTTTAGTACTGTTTAGGACTGGTTTTGGACTGGGTTTAGTACTGGTTAAGGACTGGTTTTGGACTGGTTTAGTACTGGGTTTAGAACTGGTTTAGGACTGGGTTTTGGACTGGTATAGGACTGGGTTTAGGACTGGTTTAGGACTGGTTTTGGACTGGTTTAGGACTGGGTTTAGGACTGGGTTTTGGACTGGTTGAGGACTGATTTAGGACTGGGTTTAGGACTGGGTTTAGGACTGGTTTAGGATTGGTTTTGGACTGGTTTAGGACTGGTTTAGGACTAGGTTTAGTACTGGTTTTGGACTTGGTTTAGTACTGGTTAAGGACTGGTTTTGGACTGGTTTAGGACTGGGTTTAGAACTGGTTTTGGACTGGTATATGACTGGGTTTTAGGACTGGTTTAGTACTGGTTTTGGAATGGTTTAGGACTGGGTTTAGGACTGGTTTAGGACTGGTTTTGGACTGGTTGAGGATTGATTTAGGACTGGGTTTAGGACTGGTTTCGGATTGGGTTTAGTACTGGTTTAGGATTGGTTCTGGACTGGTTTAGGACTGGTTTAGGGTTGGTTAAGGACTGGTTTTGGACTGGGTTAAGGACTGGTTTAGGATTGGTTTAGGACTGGTTTAGGACTGGGTTTTGAACTGGATTTAGGACTGGTTGAGGACTGGTTTTGGACTGGTTTAGAACTGGTTTAGGACTGGTTTTGGACTGGTTTAGGACTGGGTTTAGGACTGGGTTTGGGACTGGTGTAGGACTGGTTTAGGGTTGGTTAAGGACTGGTTTTGGACTGGGTTTAGGATTGGTTTAGGACTGGTTTAGGACTGGGTTTAGGCTGGTTTAGGACTGGGTTTTGAACTGGATTTAGGACTGGTTGAGGACTGGTTTTGGACTGGTTTAGGACTGGTTTAGGACTGGTTTAGGACTGGTTTTGGACTGGTTTAGAACTGGTTTAGGACTGGTTTAGGACTGGTTTAGGACTGGTTATGGACTGGTTTAGGACTGGTTGAGGACTGGTTTGAGACTGGTTTAGGACTGCCTTTGGACTGGGTTTAGGACTGGGTTTTGGACTGGTTGAGGATTGATTTAGGACTGGGTTTAGGACTGGTTTAGGACTGGGTTTAGGACTGGTTTAGGATTGGTTCTGGACTGGTTTAGGACTGGTTTAGGGTTGGTTAAGGACTGGTTTTGGACTGGGTTTAGGACTGGTTTAGGATTGGTTTAGGACTGGTTTAGGACTGGGCTTAGGCTGGTTTAGGACTGGGTTTTGAACTGGATTTAGGACTGGTTGAGGACTGGTTTTGGACTGGTTTAGAACTGGTTTAGGACTGGTTTTGGACTGGTTTAGGACTGGGTTTAGTACTGGTTTTGGACTGGTTTAGGACGGGTTTAGGACTGGGTTTGGGACTGGTGTAGGACTGGTTTAGGGTTGGTTAAGGACTGGTTTTGGACTGGGTTTAGGATTGGTTTAGGACTGGCTTAGGACTGGGTTTAGGCTGGTTTAGGACTGGGTTTAGAACTGGATTTAGGACTGGTTGAGGACTGGTTTTGGACTGGTTTAGGACTGGTTTAGGACTGGTTTAGAACTGGTTTAGGACTGGTTTTGGACTGGTTTAGGACTGGCTGAGGACTGGTTTGAGACTGGTTTAGGACTGCCTTTGGACTGGGTTTAGGACTGGGTTTAGGACTGGTTTGGTTTAGGACTGGTTTTGGAGTGTTTTTGACATTTAAACTGGTTTCAGACTCGGTGAATGGTGTGAATGTGTGACTCTGAGTTAAACTGTGCTGACATGTGTGTGAAACAGTCTGCAGCTTCTCCGCAGCAGCATCCAGATTTGAAGCATCGTCTGTTGTCATGACAACAGCTTTGTGAGATTTATTGGACCGGGACCGGATGCATCAAACCACGACTGACATGTCTGAAATCTGTCTCGACTCCTGCTTGCTGTTTTCCTCCTGGTGAGAGCAGAGAGTTGTTGTCATGGTGACAGGCCGCAGCTGTGTGAAGTAGCCAGCAGGTGGCAGCACATCACCTCCTCAGTCCCATCAGGTCATTCAGGATTTAAAAGGAGGTGCGGAGGAGGATGATGTGTGTGTGTATGTTTATGTTTATGTTTATGTTGTGTGTGTGTGTGTGTGTGTGTGTGTGTGTGTGTGTGTGTGTGTGTGTGTGTGTGTGTGTGTGTGTGTGTGTGTGTGTGTGTGTGTGTGTGTGTGTGTGTGTGTGTGTGTGTGTGTGTGTGTGTGTGTGTGTGTGTGTGTGTGTGTGTGTGTGTGTGTGTGTGTGTGTGTGTGTGTGTGTGTGTGTGTGTGTGTATATATATATATGTGTGTGTGTGTGTGTGTGTGTGTGTGTGTGTGTGTGTGTGTGTGTGTGTGTGTGTGTGTGTGTGTGTGTGTGTGTGTGTGTGTGTGTGTGTGTGTGTGTGTGTGTGTGTGTGTGTGTGTGTGTGTATGTCTATGTCTGTGTGTGTGTGTGTGTGTGTGTTTCTGTGT
>NW_027210974.1:230000-238750 GCF_029030835.1 Brachyistius frenatus
TGTGTCTACAGGCTGATGACTCCAGCTTCGCATCTCAGAGGCAAGTTTATAAAGACATCGGAGAGGAGATGCTGCTGCACGCCTTCGAAGGTACATCACCTCCATCAGTTCATCTCCATCACCTCCATCAGTTCATCTCCATCACCTCCATCAGTTGCTAATGATCCCTGTAATACTAGTGCTAATACTACACATGCTGATGGAGAGTGTGTCCGGTAGTAAAGTGGTGCTAAAGGAAGATTTTAAAAATGACAAACAATGAACAAGTTTGTTATTGTTTTTTTCCAGGATACAACGTGTGTATTTTTGCTTACGGCCAGACGGGGGCAGGAAAGAGCTACACCATGATGGGCAAACAGGAGCCGGGCCAGGAAGGCATCATACCACAGGCAAACACTCCTTCAATAGTTACCGGATCATTAGTGCATTAAATGAAGGCTGAGCTGTTTGTTTACAACCAGCGTTTGTGATGTCATAAGTGGGATTACTGATCCTCCGTGTTTCTGTCCAGCTGTGTGAGGACTTGTTCCAGAGGACCGGAGAAAACTCGGATCCCGACCTGACCTACTCGGTGGAGGTAAGCCCCGCCCACGTTTGATCCTTCCCCCCGGGCTGCTCCCTGACTGCCCCCCCCCCCCCCCCATTCCCCCACCAGGTGTCTTACATGGAGATCTACTGCGAGCGGGTTCGGGACCTGTTGAACCCCAAGTCCCAGGGCACCCTGCGTGTCCGGGAGCATCCCATCCTCGGGCCCTACGTGGAGGATCTGTCCAAACTGGCCGTGACCGGCTTCACCGACATCCGCGACCTGATGGACGCCGGCAACAAAGCGCGGTCAGTCTTCTTCCCAGATGAAGCCACGCTTCCAAACATTTTTCCTTTTACGCTTCAGCCACCTTCAAACCTCGTCGGTGGCTGAAACGTTGCATTCTGGGAGCTGTAGTTCATCGGTGGTTCATGACATCACGTTAACACCAGGACCTGTCAGTGAGATCATGTTCTCTTTTATTTCACTCTCCCTTTCTGGTTCCTTCTCAACTGACAGCGTGAAGGACTCAGGGATCGATTATTAATGTCTGATGATTATTGACTATTGATTATTGATTACAGGACGGTTGCAGCCACAAACATGAATGAGACGTCGTCCAGGTCACACGCTGTGTTCACCATCGTCTTCACCCAAAAACGACGAGACCAGATGACCAGCCTGGACACTGAGAAGGTGTGTGTGTGTGTGTGTGTGTGTGTGTGTGTGTGTGTGTGTGTGTGTGTGTGTGTGTGTGTGTGTGTGTGTGTGTGTGTGTGTGTGTGTGTGTGTGTGTGAGTGAGACATTCATTTTGCTGCTTGACCTCCTCAGGTCAGTAAGATCAGTCTGGTGGACCTGGCTGGGAGCGAGCGAGCTGACTCCTCCGGGGCCAAAGGCACTCGGCTCAAGGTCAGAGGTCACAGAGGTCATAGAGGTCACGGTGATGTTGTGCAGCTTCAGCCTGATTCATTGATGTTTCATTTCTGTGTCGTTTGCTGTGACGCAGGAAGGAGCGAACATCAACAAATCTCTGACTACGTTAGGAAAAGTGATCTCGGCTCTGGCTGAGATGGTGAGTCAGCACACCTGATGTTTGGTCACCTGACAACACCTGTTCACCTGGAATCTGACTTGTTCCTGTGTCGTCTACAGCAGAGCAGTAAGAAGAGGAAGAGTGATTTTATTCCCTACAGAGATTCTGTTCTCACCTGGTTACTGAAGGAGAACCTGGGTAGGTAGACCGGTCTGAAGCAGCTGGATCATCCATCTAAAGGGTTTTAGTTTTAGTGAACAGCAGAACACTTCCTGCAGGAAACCACCTGCTCAATAATGAACGCAAATTCAAGCACTCACAAATATTTAGCAAAATTCACAAAAAGAAGCTCTGCTGAAAGTACGACATCATCAAGTCTCCTTTCAAAATAAAACTGACTTTATGAATAACAATATGGGGTTTGTGGGTAATGTGGTCTTCTGATGGAACGAGGAACATGTTCAATGAGTTTTCTCCACTTCCAGCTGGAAGAGACTGAATTTTGTTTTAGTGTTGAATGAATGTGATTTAAAAGCATGTAAAGCTCTTATTTTGAAGGCAGATGTGGTCTTTGTTTCTATATTAGTCTAAAGCTCTTATTTTGAAGGCAGATGTGTTCTTTGTTTCTATTTTTCAGTCTAAAGCTCTTATTTTGAAGGCAGATGTGTTCTTTGTTTCTATATTTCAATCACAGATGATTTGTTCTGGAAAAATTCATCACTTCAGACTCTTTTTATCACTTTGAGCCCCAAAACATAAAAAAACCCACATTACAGGTCAAATATTTCAAGATTATTATCACAGGAAGTCACCACATGTTCCTGTTTATCATGGAGGTGCTACAAAACATCTAGTTTTTTTTTTCCAACCTTTAATTTTCACTAATTTCCGCAATTTTGCTGCAAGGACTCACTTAAAACTCCACAAACTGCATCGCAAATTTTAAGAAAGTCTGCCTCTAAATCTCCCAGTAGATGCACTTCAATCAGAACAAACACGAGACTCGTCACATCAGGACTGACAAGACCTCACGGCTGTTGATGGACATGAAGAACCAGGGTTGCTCAGGTTGGGGTGGACCTTTAATTACATTAAAGGTTTAATGTGTCTGTTTCAGGAGGAAACTCCCGGACGGCCATGATTGCTGCTCTCAGTCCTGCTGACATCAACTATGAAGAAACACTGAGCACTCTGAGGTCAGACCTTCTTCTGCCTGTGTTCATCCGGCAGCCATCAATCTGACCGAAGTTAAGCTCATTTAGTCATCAGGTGCTGCCGAGCGCCGACCCGTCCGGTAGAAGCTAATCTAACTGGGTGTGATGTGTCTGCAGGTACGCTGACCGGGCCAAACAGATCCGCTGCAACGCCGTGATCAATGAAGATCCCAACGCCAAACTGATCCGAGAGCTGAAGGCCGAAGTGGAACGACTGAGGAACCTGCTGTTCTCTCAGGGCCTGCAGGAGCTGCTGGACAACGCTGGTACACACACTTATAGCATGGTCATTATACTGGTACACACACTTATAGCATGGTCATTATACTGGTACACACACTTATATCATGGTCATTATACTGGTACACACACTTATAGCATGGTCATTATACTGGTACACACACTTATATCATGGTCATTATACTGGTACACACACTTATAGCATGGTCATTATACTGGTACACACATTTACAGCATGGTCATTATACTGGTACACACACTTACAGCATGGTCATTATACTGGTACACACACTTATATAATGTTCATTATACTGGTACACACACTTATATAACGTTCATTATACTGGTACACACATTTACAGCATGGTCATTATACTGGTACACACACTTACAGCATGGTCATTATACTGGTACACACACTTATATAATGTTCATTATACTGGTACACACACTTATATAACATTCATTATATTGGTACACACATTTACAGCATGGTCATTATACTGGTACACACACTTATATAATGTTCATTATACTGGTACACACACTTATATAACATTCATTATACTGGTACACACATTTATAGCATGGTCATTATACTGGTACACACACTTATAGCATGGTCATTATACTGGGACACACACTTATAGCATGTCATTATACTGGTACACACACTTATAGCATGGTCATTATACTGGTACACACACTTATAGCATGTCATTATACTGGTACACACACTTATAGCATGGTCATTATACTGGTACACACACTTATATAACGTTCATTATACTGGTACACACACTTATATAACGTTCATTATACTGGTACACACACTTATATCCGTACTAACTGTGTTCATGTGTATTTAGTTGAACATGGTATGTTTGGCATCTCTGTGTGCATATTCAGAGGCAGTTATTTACAGACAACAGCAACTGTGTGTGTGTGTGTGTGTGTGTGTGTGTGTGTGTGTGTGTGTGTGTGTGTGTGTGTGTGTGTGTGTGTGTGTGTGTGTGTGTGTGTGTGTGTCTACAAGCTGTTCTTTACATAACCAGCATCACAGAGATTCCAGCCTGTTTAAAATGAAACCTGACTCTTCCCTCCTCTTCCCCCTCCTCCTCTTCCTCTTCCTCCTCCTCCTCTCTCTGCGTCTTAAAGTCAACAACAACAACAACAACCTCGCTGGTATTGCGGGTTTGTCCCCCTCCCCCCTGCAGCTGGCACTCACAGCCAATGGGATTGTGCCTAAGATTGGCTCCGCCCCTCCAGGTGACTATAGTGGGGAACATCTCCATCAAATGCAGGCAAACTGTTTTTATTTGTCCATTAATGGGATTTGTTTTTCTTCCTGTGCAGGTGACAAACCGCCGCCTGCAGGTGACGCACCTGTTGACCCCGAACACCTGATCCACAACGGAGAGGAGGAGGAGGAGGGGGACGAGGAGGCGGTCGCCACGGAGACCATCAGTAAAGAGGAAGCAGCTGAGAGACTGCTGGTAGGATGAGAATCATTTTAAAGCTTCAGCAGCCTGGTGGGTTAAAATGATCAAACTTCCTCTCAGCATCTCTTGGTCAGCTCTGAACGGGAACATGAAGATATTAATGAGGACAAATTAATAAACTAAAGAGACGTGAAGATATTAATGAGGACAAATTATTAATAAACTAAAGAGAGGTGAAGATATTAATGAGGACAAATTATTAATAAACTAAAGAGACGTGAAGATATTAGTGAGGACAAATTAATAAACTAAAGAGACGTGAAGATATTAATGAGGACAAATTATTAATAAACTAAAGAGATTTGTAGATATTAATGAGGAAAAATTATTAATAAACTAAAGAGACGTGAAGATATTAATGAGGACAAATTAATAAACTAAAGAGACGTGAAGATATTAATGAGGACAAATTGATAAACTGAAGAGACGTGAAGATATCAATCAAGACAAAATTAATAAACTAAAGAGACGTGAAGATATTAATGAGGACAAATCGATAAACTAAAGAGACGTGAAGATATTAATGAGGACAAATTGATAAACTAAAGAGACGTGAAGATATTAATGAGGACAAATTATTAATAAACTAAAGAGATGTGAAGATATTAATGAGGACAAATTATTAATAAACTAAAGAGACATGAAGATATTAATGAGGACAAATTAATAAACTAAAGAGATGTGAAGATATTAATGAGCACAAATTAATAAACTAAAAAGACGTGAAGGTATTAATGAGGACAAATTAATAAACTAAAGAGACGTGAAGATATTAATGAGGACAAATTAATAAACTAAAGAGACGTGAAGATATTAATGAGGACAAATTAATAAACTAAAGAGACGTGAAGATATTAATGAGGACAAATTATTAATAAACTAAAGAGATGTGAAGATATTAATGAGGACAATGAAGATATTAATAAAATAAACTAAAGAGACGTGAAGATATTAATGAGACACAAATTAATAAACTAAAGAGACGTGAAGATATTAATGAGGACAAATTAATAAACTAAATAATGAGGACAAATTAATAAACTAAAGAGACGTGAAGATATTAATGAGGACAAATTAATAAACTAAAGAGACGTGAAGATATTAATGAGGACAAATTAATAAACTAAAGAGACGTGAAGATATTAATGAGGACAAATTTATAAACTAAAGAGACGTGAAGATATTAATGAGGACAAATTAATAAACTAAAAGAAGATATTAATGAAGACAAATTATTAATGAGGACGTGAAAATTATTAATAAACTAAAGAGACGTGAAGATATTAATGAGGACAAATTATTAATAAACTAAAGAGACGTGAAGATATTAATGAGGACAAATTAATAAACTAAAGAGACGTGAAGATATTAATGAGGACAAATTAATAAACTAAAGAGACGTGAAGATATTAATGAGGACAAATTAGTAAACTAAAGAGACGTGAAGATATCAATGAAGACAAATTAATCAACTAAAGACACGTGAAGATATTAATGAGGACAAATTATTAATAAACTAAAGAGACGTGAAGATATTAATGAGGACAAATTAATAAACTAAAGAGACGTGAAGATATTAATGAGGACAAATTATTAATAAACTAAAGAGAAGTGAAGATATTAATGAGGACAAAAATTAATAAACTAAAAGAGACGTGAAGATATTAATGAGGACAAATTAATAAACTAAAGAGACGTGAAGATATTAATGAAGACAAAATTAATAAACTAAAGAGACGTGAAGATATTAATGAGGACAAATTAATAAACTAAAGAGACGTGAAGATATTAATGAGGACAAATTAATAAACTAAAGAGACGTGAAGATATTAATGAGGACAAATTAATAAACTAAAGAGACGTGAAGATATTAATGAGGACAAATTAATAAACTAAAGAGACGTGAAGATATTAATGAGGACACAAAATTAATAAACTAAAGAGACGTGAAGATATTAATGAGGACAAATTAATAAACTAAAGAGAATGAAGATATTAATGAGGACAAATTAATAAACTAAAGAGACGTGAAGATGAAGATATTAATGAGGACAAATTAATAAACTAAAGAGACGTGAAGATATTAATGAGGACAAATTAATAAACTAAAGAGACGTGAAGGTATTAATGAGGACAAATTAATAAACTAAAGAGATGTGAAGATATTAATGAGGACAAATTAATAAACTAAAGACACGTGAAGATATTAATGAGGACAAATTAATAAACTAAAGAGACGTGAAGATATTAATGAGGACAAATTATTAATAAATTATTAATAAACTAAAGAGATGTGAAGATATTAATGAGGACAAATTATTAATAAACTAAAGAGACATGAAGATATTAATGAGGACAAATTATTAATAAACTAAGGAGACATGAAGATATTAATGAGGACAAATTAATAAACTAAAGAGACGTGAAGATATTAATGAGGACAAAATTAATAAACTAAAGAGACGTGAAGATATTAATGAGGACAAATTAATAAACTAAAGAGACGTGAAGATATTAATGAGGACAAATTAATAAACTAAAGAGACGTGAAGATATTAATGAGGACAAATTATTAATAAACTAAAAGACGTGAAGATATTAATGAAGATAAACTAAAGAGATGAAGATATTAATGAGGACAAAATTAATAAACTAAAGAGATGTAAAGATATTAATGAGCACAAATTAATAAACTAAAGAGACGTGAAGATATTAATGTGGACAAATTAATAAACTAAAGAGACTTGAAGATATTAAAGAGGACAAATTATTAATAAACTAAGGAGACATGAAGATATTAATGAGGACAAATTAATAAACTAAAGAGACGTGAAGATATTAATGAGGACAAATTATTAATAAACTAAAGAGACGTGAAGATATTAATGAGGACAAATTAATAAACTAAAGAGACGTGAAGATATTAATGAGGACAAATTAATAAACTAAAGAGACGTGAAGATATTAATGAGGAAGATATTAATGAGGACAAATTATTAATAAACTAAAGAGACGTGAAGATATTAATGAGGACAAATTAATAAACTTGAAGATATTAATGAGGACAAATTAATAAACTAAAGAGACGTGAAGATATTAATGAGGACAAATTAATCAACTAAAGACACGTGAAGATATTAATGAGGACAAATTAATAAACTAAAGACACGTGAAGATATCAATGAAGACAAAATTAATAAACTAAAGAGACGTGAAGATATTAATGAGGACAAATTGATAAACTAAAGAGACTTGAAGATATTAATGAGGACAAATTATTAATAAACTAAAGAGACATGAAGATATTAATGAGGACAAAATTAATAAACTAAACACGTGAAGATATTAATGAGGACAAATTATTAATAAACTAAAGAGACGTGAAGATATTAATGAGGACAAATTAATAAACTAAAGAGACGTGAAGATATTAATGAGGACAAAATTAATAAACTAAAGAGACGTGAAGATATTAATGAGGACAAATTAATAAACTAAAGAGACGTGAAGATATTAATGAGGACAAATTGAAGATATTAATGAGGACTAATAAACTAAAGAGACGTGAAGATATTAATGAGGACAAATTAATTAGATAAACTGAGGACAAAAATAAACTAAAGAGACGTGAAGATATTAATGAGGACAAATTAATTAAAATGAAGATATTAATGAGGACAAATTATTAATAAACTAAAGAGACGTGAAGATATTAATGAGGACAAATTATAAATAAACTATTAATGAGACAAATTAATAAACTAAACGTGAAGATATTAATGAGGACAAATTAATAAACTAAAGAGACGTGAAGATATTAATGAGGACAAATTAATAAACTAAAGAGACGTGAAGATATTAATGAGGACAAATTGATAAACTAAAGAGACGTGAAGATATTAATGAGGACAAATTAATAAACTAAAGAGACGTGAAGATATTAATGAGGACAAATTATTAATAAACTAAAGAGAGGTGAAGATATTAATGAGGACAAATTATTAATAAACTAAAGAGACGTGAAGATATTAATGAGGACAAATTAATAAACTAAAGAGACGTGAAGATATTAATGAGGACAAATTATTAATAAACTAAAGAGATGTGAAGATATTAATGAGGACAAAATTAATAAACTAAAGAGACGTGAAGATATTAATGAGGACAAATTAATAAACTAAAGAGACGTGAAGATATTAATGAGGACAAATTAATAAACTAAAGAGACGTGAAG
>NW_027210975.1:0-2500 GCF_029030835.1 Brachyistius frenatus
AAAACACACCTGACCAAAACACATGGTGAGGAAACACCTGACCAAAACATGGTGAGGAGAGAGAGTGAGGAAACACCTGACCAAAACACACCTGACCAAAACACATGTTGAGGAAACACCTGACCAAAACACACGTGACCAAAACACACCTGACCAAAACACACGTGACCAAAACACACCTGACCAAAACACACCTGACCAAAACACATGGTGAGGAAACACCTGACCAAAACACATGGTGAGGAAACACCTGACCAAAACACACCTGACCAAAACACATGTTGAGGAAACACCTGACCAAAACACACGTGACCAAAACACACCTGACCAAAACACACGTGACCAAAACACACCTGACCAAAACACACCTGACCAAAACACACGTGACCAAAACACACCTGACCAAAACACATGGTGAGGAAACACCTGACCAAAACACACGTGACCAAAACACACGTGACCAAAACAGACCGTATCAGTGACTTCCAGCGACACACCTGTCTGTGTTTGAGCCTCTCGAAGCGGGAAACTGAGGTTTGACGGAACCCGCTGCCTGCTGGAGAGGAACCCTTCAAGCTAAATGTTCTGACAGCTTCTGTCCCGGCTGACCTCCGTCGGTAACCGCCGCCTCGTCATGCTACATGTCACATGCCGGAATGCTTCTTCTAAACAAGAGCTCCAGCATGGAGGTTCCGCTAAAGTTATCTCGGCGTCCTGTGACTGAGCAGCGGTCCTCCGGCTCCCGTCATGCGGCTCCGACAGGTGAAGGTCTCCTCCGGCAGCTCCGACACATCCAGGAGGAAGTTAGCTTCACTTCAGCAGGGCACAATAGAACCGGAAGTCCGTTTTACTTCAACACACCCGACAACACTCGTTAAAATCGATGCACACACGACACCACCTGGACTTACCGTCTTTATTGTGCGAGTGTACGGAGCATGCGCAGATCTGTGCAGCTTCTTCCTTCACCTTCTTCTTGGCTGGTGCTAGAGTGGATCAGCGGGAGGGACGCTCTCCTTCTTCTCCTTCTTCTTCTTTTTCTTTGTCGACAAACTTACAGGTGCATTACCGCCACCTACTGGACGGGCAGTCAGTAAAACTCTGTTACAGACTGTAGTGTTTGGCTCCACCTGGTGCAAAGAAGAGGTAATACCACACACAGGTGGGCTATCTGCCAGAAACAACGATGTAAGCGTACTGTCAAAACATTTCTCAGTCGGACCACATGAAGACATAACACCCCAAATAAATCAGAATCAGCTCAGATCTGCAGTCTGATCCAATCTATTTATTATTCCTTGAAAAAAGGAAAACTCTGTCTGTGTAATGGTAACGTATCTCACTCAGAGTAGCCCAATTTAGGGCTCGCGGGCCAAGTATGGCCCACACTTTCTTTGTTTCTGGCTAAAACCTGAAAATATTGATGAAGATTTACTTTATTTTAGAAAAATCTGTTCTTTGGTCTCCTGAATGAACAGAAAAATACCAAATCCCAAATATATATTTACAGGTAAGAAGCAGAGTTTTATCACCTTCAACAAACAGTTCAAGCAACATATTCACTCAGTTCAAAACTTTCTGAAGCAGAAAGCGATTAAAACTGCATCAGCTCATACCAAGTTAAAGGTTCTTGCATACATTTCTATTTCTATCCCTGCAACCTTCGAGGCAGATGGCCGCCCACCTCTGATCCCGGTTCTGTTAACAGATGCTCCTCCCACCTCTGATCCCGGTTCTGTTAACAGATGCTCCTCCCACCTCTGATCCCGGTTCTGTTAACAGATGCTCCTCCCACCTCTGAGCCTGGTTCTGTTAACAGATGCTCCTCCCACCTCTGAGCCCGGTTCTGTTAACAGATGCTCCTCCCACCTCTGATCCCAGTTCTGTTAACAGAAGCTCCGCCCACCTCAGATTCCGGTTCTGTTAACAGATGCTCCTCCCACCTCTGATCCCGGTTCTGTTAACAGAAGCTCCTCCCACCTCTGATCCCGGTTCTGTTAACAGATGCTCCTCCCACCTCTGAGCCCGGTTCTGTTAACAGATGCTCCTCCCACCTCTGAGCCCGGTTCTGTTAACAGAAGCTCCTCCCACCTCTGAGCCCGGTTCTGTTAACAGATGCTCCTCCCACCTCTGAGCCCGGTTCTGTTAACAGATGCTCCTCCCACCTCTGATCCCGGTTCTGTTAACAGATGCTCCTCCCACCTCTGATCCTGGTTCTGTTAACAGATGCTCCTCCCACCTCTGAGCCAGGTTCTGTTAACAGATGCTCCTCCCACCTCTGATCCCGGTTCTGTTAACAGAAGCTCCTCCCACCTCTGAGCCCGGTTCTGTTAACAGATGCTCCTCCCACCTCTGAGCCCGGTTCTGTTAACAGATGCTCCTCCCACCTCTGATCCCGGTTCTGTTAACAGAAGCTCCTCCCACCTCTGATCCCGGTTCTGTTAACAGATGCTCCGCCCACCTCTGATCCCGGTTCTGTTAACAGATGCTCCGCCCACCT
>NW_027210975.1:10000-25000 GCF_029030835.1 Brachyistius frenatus
GGACCCATCCAGGGACCCATCCAGGGACCCATCCAGGGACTCATCCAGGGACCCATCCAGGGACTCATCCAGGGACTCATCCAGGGACTCATCCAGGTGAGTCCACAGGTCTTTACATCACCTGTCCACAGGTCTTTAACATCACCTGTCCACAGGTCTTTCCATCACCTGTCCACAGGTCTTTAACATCACCTGTCCACAGGTCTTTAACATCACCTGTCCACAGGTCTTTCCATCACCTGTCCACAGGTCTTTAACATCACCTGTCCACAGGTCTTTAACATCACCTGTCCACAGGTCTTTCCATCACCTGTCCACAGGTCTTTAACATCACCTGTCCACAGGTCTTTACATCACCTGTCCACAGGTCTTTCCATCACCTGTCATCAGGTCTTTAACATCACCTGTCCACAGGTCTTTAACATCACCTGTCCACAGGTCTTTACATCACCTGTCCACAGGTCTTTAACATCACCTGTCCACAGGTCTTTAACATCACCTGTCCACAGGTCTTTAACATCACCTGTCCACAGGTCTTTAACATCACCTGTCCACAGGTCTTTCCATCACCTGTCCACAGGTCTTTCCATCACCTGTCCACAGGTCTTTAACATCACCTGTCCACAGGTCTTTCCATCACCTGTCCACAGGTCTTTAACATCACCTGTCCACAGGTCTTTCCATCACCTGTCCACAGGTCTTTAACATCACCTGTCCACAGGTCTTTAACATCACCTGTCCACAGGTCTTTAACATCACCTGTCCACAGGTCTTTAACATCACCTGTCCACAGGTCTTTAACATCACCTGTCCACAGGTCTTTAACATCACTTGTCCACATGTCTTTCCATCACCTGTACACAGGTCTTTAACATCACCTGTCCACAGGTCTTTAACATCACCTGTCCACAGGTCTTTACATCACCTGTCCACAGGTCTTTAACATCACCTGTCCACAGGTCTTTCCATCACCTGTCCACAGGTCTTTCCATCACCTGTCCACAGGTCTTTAACATCACCTGTCCACAGGTCTTTAACATCACCTGTCCACAGGTCTTTACATCACCTGTCCACAGGTCTTTAACATCACTTGTCCACAGGTCTTTCCATCACCTGTCCACAGGTCTTTAACATCACCTGTCCACAGGTCTTTACATCACCTGTCCACAGGTCTTTCCATCACCTGTCCACAGGTCTTTCCATCACCTGTCCACAGGTCTTTCCATCACCTGTCCACAGGTCTTTAACATCACCTGTCCACAGGTCTTTAACATCACCTGTCCACAGGTCTTTACATCACCTGTCCACAGGTCTTTAACATCACTTGTCCACAGGTCTTTCCATCACCTGTCCACAGGTCTTTCCATCACCTGTCCACAGGTCTTTCCATCACCTGTCCACAGGTCTTTCCATCACCTGTCCACAGGTCTTTAACATCACCTGTCCACAGGTCTTTCCATCACCTGTCCACAGGTCTTTCCAGGTCTTTCCATCACCTGTCCACAGGGTCTTTCCATCACCTGTCCACAGGTCTTTAACATCACCTGTCCACAGGTCTTTACATCACCTGTCCACAGGTCTTTACATCATCACATTGTCCACAGGTCTTTAACATCACCTGTCCACAGGTCTTTAACATCACCTGTCCACAGGTCTTTAACATCACCTGTCCACAGGTCTTTCCATCACCTGTCCACAGGTCTTTAACATCACCTGTCCACAGGTCTTTCCATCACCTGTCCACAGGTCTTTAACATCACCTGTCCACAGGTCTTTAACATCACCTGTCCACATCACCTGTCCACAGGTCTTTACATCACCTGTCCACAGGTCTTTACATCACCTGTCCACAGGTCTTTAACATCACTTGTCCACAGGTCTTTCCATCACCTGTCCACAGGTCTTTAACATCACCTGTCCACAGGTCTTTACATCACCTGTCCACAGGTCTTTCCATCACCTGTCCACAGGTCTTTAACATCACCTGTCCACAGGTCTTTCCATCACCTGTCCACAGGTCTTTAACATCACCTGTCCACAGGTCTTTACATCACCTGTCCACAGGTCTTTAACATCACTTGTCCACAGGTCTTTAACATCACTTGTCCACAGGTCTTTCCATCACCTGTCCATAGGTCTTTAACATCACCTGTCCACAGGTCTTTACATCACCTGTCCACAGGTCTTTACATCACCTGTCCACAGGTCTTTCCATCACCTGTCCACAGGTCTTTCCATCACCTGTCCACAGGTCTTTCCATCACCTGTCCACAGGTCTTTACATCACCTGTCCACAGGTCTTTAACATCACCTGTCCACAGGTCTTTAACATCACCTGTCCACAGGTCTTTAACATCACTTGTCCACAGGTCTTTCCATCACCTGTCCACAGGTCTTTAACATCACCTGTCCACAGGTCTTTCCATCACCTGTCCACAGGTCTTTAACATCACCTGTCCACAGGTCTTTAACATCACCTGTCCACAGGTCTTTACATCACCTGTCCACAGGTCTTTAACATCACTTGTCCACAGGTCTTTACATCACCTGTCCACAGGTCTTTAACATCACCTGTCCACAGGTCTTTCCATCACCTGTCCACAGGTCTTTAACATCACCTGTCCACAGGTCTTTAACATCACCTGTCCACAGGTCTTTACATCACCTGTCCACAGGTCTTTAACATCACTTGTCCACAGGTCTTTACATCACCTGTCCACAGGTCTTTAACATCACCTGTCCACAGGTCTTTCCATCACCTGTCCACAGGTCTTTAACATCACCTGTCCACAGGTCTTTAACATCACCTGTCCACAGGTCTTTCCATCACCTGTCCACAGGTCTTTCCATCACCTGTCCACAGGTCTTTCCATCACCTGTCCACAGGTCTTTCCATCACCTGTCCACAGGTCTTTCCATCACCTGTCCACAGGTCTTTCCATCACCTGTCCACAGGTCTTTCCATCACCTGTCCACAGGTCTTTAACATCACCTGTCCACAGGTCTTTCCATCACCTGTCCACAGGTCTTTACATCACCTGTCCACAGGTCTTTCCATCACCTGTCCACAGGTCTTTAACATCACCTGTCCACAGGTCTTTCCATCACCTGTCCACAGGTCTTTCCATCACCTGTCCACAGGTCTTTCCATCACCTGTCCACAGGTCTTTACATCACCTGTCCACAGGTCTTTAACATCACCTGTCCACAGGTCTTTCCATCACCTGTCCACAGGTCTTTCCATCACTTGTCCACAGGTCTTTCCATCACCTGTCCACAGGTCTTTAACATCACCTGTCCACAGGTCTTTACATCACCTGTCCACAGGTCTTTCCATCACCTGTCCACAGGTCTTTCCATCACCTGTCCACAGGTCTTTACATCACCTGTCCACAGGTCTTTACATCACCTGTCCACAGGTCTTTAACATCACCTGTCCACAGGTCTTTCCATCACTTGTCCACAGGTCTTTCCATCACCTGTCCACAGGTCTTTAACATCACCTGTCCACAGGTCTTTACATCACCTGTCCACAGGTCTTTACATCACCTGTCCACAGGTCTTTCCATCACCTGTCCACAGGTCTTTACATCACCTGTCCACAGGTCTTTACATCACCTGTCCACAGGTCTTTACATCACCTGTCCACAGGTCTTTCCATCACCTGTCCACAGGTCTTTCCATCACCTGTCCACAGGTCTTTAACAGGAGTTGTCTCTCAGACTGCTTCAGTTCCTCCAGCTAACTAGTTAGCTCACGCTAGCCGTTACCTCTGCGACCGTCGCCGCCGTCGCTGCATTTTCCAGTCCAACGTTGTACTTCAGTGACACCATTGCCGTAAACGATCAGATACTAATATTTGTTAACCATTGAGCTGTGAATTAACCGTCGCATTGTCAGCACGACGTCAACCTCCGTACTCAACCAAAACAAAACAAGCTGAGACAAACTTTAACAGTTGTTTCCGCAAGATCGCCTCTCCGCGCGGCCATTGGTCAATTCGTGAATGTCGTCGTTTCGCGGACAGTGATTGGCTCTTTCTTCTGTCACTCTAAAACATTGCCAGTGGCGTCATCTGTCACCAGGCGGGCGAGGTCAGAGTTGGGGAAGTGGGAGGAGCTTCAGAGGGTAAATTCCCCCAAAGTATTTAAAACAAATCAAAATGAACTCAGAGCCAATAGAAGAAGAGAGGGAATACAGCCAATCATCAATGGTGGAAATGATTCTGCAATACTACTGATAATAATAAATAATCATAATAATAATAATCATCATAATAATAATAATAAGTCATAAACCACAGTCATAACATAAATAACAACCGGCGAGATTAAACATTAAACAAATCAAAGAACAACTAAAAGAGAACAATCAAATCAGCAAAACTCAGGAGACCTTCAGAAAAACAGGGACAGAGATACAAATGAATACAATTTTAGTTTTCAATTTTTTTAACAACTTAAAGTTGATGGAGAAAAAAGGATCCTTTTCCAAAGCATGTAGCCTAAATGATATTTATCTGAAATGTTTGTATTGTGGGTGAATAAAATGTTTCAGTCTCTGATTAAACAAAAGACACAACGATCCACCTCGAACTGAAACCACAGGCAGGGTGAAATGGGTTTCTTTGACTTCATGAGTAAAGACCTTAAAGGGGGCATCTGTAATATCCCATAGAGAGCAAAAGTTAAAGTCTCTCATATTTTCATGTTTAATAACCATCAAATTGACAACTTTGAGAGAAGACAGAAAACTGTATGCTGCTTCGACGGCCGACGTTCTGCTCTACACATGTAAACTCGGAGAACACTCTCAGGTACCACCTTTTTTTGGATAGGTTTAAATTGCGAGGTTGTTTTTTTGACCCTAAACATACAAGGTATTTTTTGTTTCAACATAAAAGCTGGGTTTATTTTGAATTTGTGTTTTAAAGAAAGAAGTGAAATGGAAGAATGAATTCCTGAACTTTGTGATTCATGGTAACTTCTATAAGCACACGATAAACTGAGAGGATACGGGCTTTAAAACTAAAGCATAACCTTTGACCCCTCTATAGGACGATGCCCCGATGCAGGTGTCCCCTTCTGGCTGCTAACATTTCAGTTTTGTGGTTAAGCGCTACATAAACTTAATAAAAGATTACAAGGAAAGTGTTTGGACTGCTTTAATGGAAGCGTGGGGCGAGACATTGTTCTGCTCGCAGGGATTTTTCTGCAGGTTTCTAATGATGCTGGAGATTGTTGAGAGTGAATCCAGGTCCCTGACACCAGAATAATCCCGGCTGACAGGAGTTTACCGTCATGACCGTCGAGTTTCCTCCGCTCTCTTCCATCTCTGTGGACCCGCCGCTCTCTCCTCCTGGCCGCCGGCCCTTTGAACCTTTCAGCCCAGTTTGACGGAACAAAAGCAAACAAATCACATTGTCCTTTGAGGAATTCGGTCTTGTTCGCTGCCTTTCATGACCTCTTCTTTAGGAACCTCTCTGCCTCTCCTCATTCAGGGTCCCCAAGAAAGTCAATGGTTCCTTACATCCCAGTTTG
Organism: Brachyistius frenatus; assembly: GCF_029030835.1. Lineage (NCBI taxonomy): Eukaryota > Metazoa > Chordata > Actinopteri > Embiotocidae > Brachyistius > Brachyistius frenatus. The sequence goes on from NW_027210975.1 coordinate 15,541, forward strand.
ACAAGTCAGGAGGATACATGCTAATCCCCTTAATCTGGCCTTTCTCCCGCGTGCAGTCACAGGGAGAGAGGGACCACAGAGAGTAATCCTGTCGGAGGAACAATAGGATTAAGGGCCCAACCCCGTGAGTGACAATCAGGTATCCACTGACTGATCTGCAAAGCAGGAGCCCCGGCCGCTCTCTCTTCAGCGTTACTTTATTTTTGTTTGGCGGGTCTGAGAGGGATGGGGGTGAGGCGGGGGCTGTGACAGAAGGCGGGTGGGGGTGTCTTTCTTTGAGGGCCTGCTGGAGTTCTGACAGGCCTGTGGTCCGCGGAGCACCAGGGACCCCGGGATGACTGACAGGTGAGGGTTTCCAGCTCGGACGGTTCGGTGCAGATTCCAGAGGACACGAGTGTGAAGGTGCAGCGACACGCCTTCACTCTTTATGTTACATTATATTCTATCACGGCAGCGGTTGCATACAAAGATATTTTCCTAACACTCTTAAAGGCTGCCATTAATAAAGGAGACAGATAATTGGGCAGACACTCTTTAAAACTAGTGGTAAGTGGAGCCTTCAAAACGCATCACAAAGCTTCATTTCTTCAGAGGCTCAGGAATTTATAATACCGAAATTATTTTAGGAAATGTTACTCAAACTGGAGGAAAGAGTGTATTTGTAAGGGATTACTTCCCAACTAACACTAGTTAACAATACAAGAGGTCATGTTAAGTGAAAAATTCATATAAACCACATGAAGTTTTCTGTTACTTCAAATATTAAATCTAATTGTACAAGCACATCATTTCGTAATTGTAACTTGTTCAAATGTGAACAGCACATGTGCTTTCTTGGAAGTCTTTTGTCACAAAAACAGCATTATATTGAACTGGATTGGGACTCCACATGCCAAAATAATAATAACGATAAACTTTATTTGCAGAGCACCTTTTGAAACCAAGGTTACAAGGTGCTAGTTAAAAACAAAAATAAAACAGTACAAACAATATTAAAATGATATAAAAACTATAAAACACACGACGGGTAACGCAGGAATCAGACACAGAATCAATAAAACTACACAAGAGGCAGTGATTCACTGGAGTGCAAAGTGCTTGTGAGTCTTTAAAAGCTTCTAAAAACTATCTATATAATCTGAGGGAACAACTGAAAAGACTCCGTCCAACAAAACGCTTGTTGTGACGGAAAATAAAAAGGACCAAAAAAACGGAATGGTTCCAAAAACATAAAACACATGCACAAATAAAACCAACTTCCTACTCTCAAGGTAAAAAGAGTGTGAACCTCCGCTGCTGTGATCAACATGAGTTTCACCTGATGGACGCCAGATGGCGCCGTTGCTCCTCAGCAGGACTCAGAGGACCCTCCTCAGCAGCCAGAAAACAAACTGCTCGCAGCACCAAGACTTTGATAATCAGTCCAGAAAAAGCGCACAAACACGGAGCAGGGAGCTGCCTGTGATATCCAATCTCTGCCACCGCTGCAGCAGGAGCCGCGGCCCCGGGCCTCAAACCGGAGCAGCCTCACAAACAGTGAAAAGGGAAGCATCCATTCAGCTCCAGTGAACTTGGCCAAAGAAAACAGTGGTCGATTCTTCACGTCGTCTCATGTTACGGTGATGGTCTTGTTAAGTGCTGAGGGTAAATTACAGGTTAGCCATTGTAGGTAAAAGGGAATGAGTCACAGGATGGTGGATTTCCATGTGTGACAGGTGCCTGCAGTGGTAACTCTGTTTGTTTAGGCTGGCTGGAGCAGCACTTGGAGGTGATACTGTGGAAATTCCCACTGAAAGCTTGTTCTCAGAGGTGAGGGTGAACTAACTGTGGCCCGGAGTGGGATGGAGAAACTGTCAGGGGTCCCTGAAGGTGACATCCTGAGTGTTTTTCAGGAAAGAAAAACATAGAATGTTTTCCATTCATTCCTGAGTAAAAATGTGGTTAAAGGAATAGAAATGTACTGATTTGCATTTGTTCAGTTCGATATCAACCTCATATGTTTGTGTTTGGTTTCAGGGAAAATGCTCGTAGCCTAGCTTAGCATAAAGAATGGAAACTTTTGTCCAAGGTTCAAATATAACCCAAGCAACAACTGCAAAGCTGAATAACCAACATGTAAAATAATAAAATGGCAAGTTGTTGTTTTAGGAAAAGCTTCCGATAATCTTTAGTCCCTCTGAGTTGATTGAGGTAAAGAAATAAAAGGCAAAAGGCTTTATTCAGTAAGCATATCTCACGACATGCACTGTTGTCGGAGAATCCAGCAGAACACATAACCTCCTACAAAAGCACAAACTGTTTGTGTTTGGATTAAATGAGATACACGCTCGTTAGTGAGCTTTCAGGTTGGTAAAAAAAATGTCTTTGGACAAAGCTAGGCTTGCGGTTTCCTTGTTTACAACACAGACTGGATATAAAAGAGTTCGTAGCTTCAGGTCTGTAAAACGGTTCTGATCCAGAAGAGTCTTCAGCTGCAATACCAGCGAGTGCCACTAGAGGTCGGCTCCAAAAAGCCTCCGGCTCCATAGACTCCCATTCAACTTCTCTCATCAAATCCAAAGTGAATAAAATGTGTCCATCAGTTATCTCGGTGTTGTTAGCTAAAGTCACTCCTTCTTCTTAGTTTTCTGGAGGTCCATCTGAAAATAATCCCTCATTCATTAGAAAAGAAGATTCAAGAAGACCTGTTTTTGGGGGGCGTGTCTGTTTGATTGACAGGCCTGTGGTGCAGTCAGGTTACAGCTATCAGCTGATCACTAGTAGCTCCCAAAGACATAGTGATAGTGATGGCAGAAATCTGAAAACAAGGCTTCAAAACGGCAGTTCACAAACCGATCTATGACGTCACTATTGATGGCCACTTGGTTTGCTCTTCAATCACAGTCTTGGTCGAGTATCTAGTCTTGCAGACTGGTTGGTGTTTTTCAATCTCTTGAGGGAGAACCTGAAGAAATCATCTCTTCCAGGCGAGTGGACACGTGCTCTCCTTCTGCACCAATGATAGAGTAGTTTGCTGCTTCTTTGAGTCAAGTTTCAGCAGGACCCTGTGGCCTCACGAGCCCGTTCTCCTGACCATCAGAAACTCGGCAGGACTGACACCTGTTGATTGTACTAGAAATGGGCAGCTTCAGGTATACCTGCAGAAGTAGAGGAGAAGAGCTCAGTGCATCATGGGAGGTAACCCAGCAGCCTGGACCTGGAGCAGCATTATAAGGTTCAGGGTCATCGATGATAAACTTTAATCCTGCTTGGATCGTGTGGCTGTCTTTGATTCATCCACATTCCTCCCGGATGCAGTTCGGGTGTTGACATAGCAACAGACGTCCGCCTCCATGCTGCTGTCCGTGGTGCTGACCGCTGCACCACCAACCTTTTATGACGTGCAGCCTCAGCATTAAGTCTCACTTTGCCCTTTGAGGTCCCTCCTGGCACCATCCCACAGCACCAGTCCGTCGGGTGGGCGACCCTCCCGACCGCTCCAAGCTGCTCCGTTCCACAACGTTCCTCTTTAACTTCGGGCAGCCGAGCTGCTGTCGCTCTACGGTCAGTCACTGCTACACATTCAAGCTAGATGTCAACAGGTTCTGTCTGTGTGCCGTGCACCTCCAAAGCTTTGCTTATTTTCTCTCCACTCTCTTCACTGAGCCTGATGCTTTAGCTGCCTCCCCTTCCTAACGGGTTCCACAGTGGGAACAATTTAATTACATTAATTACATTACTCAACGAGGCAGAGTTATTTTCTTGCGTCTTGAAATGTGGCATTTCTAATGTCTGCCCGGGTCTCTTCTGTTTGACCACCTCTGACACCACACCAAGCATTTATCTAACTGTACAGAAACACCACAGGTTTCCCCGGTCCTCCCTGTCCCCACACTATCCTATCGCCAAGGTTACCTCAACATTTACAGATGTGTGCATTTATTTTAAGGTGCTTCCTTCACCAACTGCTATGTGGATATCTGATGAAATCCAGCATCTACTAGCATCACTGCAGAAACTTTCCCGGGAGACCAAGAACGTCTTTGAGGAACTACTGTAGTAACCTCCATTTAAACCAGAGAACTCAGGGCTTAGATTTAGTTTTTAGGTCTTCGGTCCAGACCAGGAGTTAACACCTCTCTTATTATTAACTGTAACAGTTCACCTGACCATGTCCATACTGCGGTTGCTTTACATACGCTGTTGGTGTTGAATGAAATGATTGTTGGATTACTTTATCATATAGCTAACGAAGGTCACGTAGACCACAGTGTCGTAAAATAAAATATCTCTTTAAATCACATATATTTGTTCTTGTTTGAATTATAAATATAAATAAACAACTTGAAACAGAAGGCACATAATGTGGGCTTATGGAAGTAGTGTGTTGAACCAGTGACCATAAAATCATCAACATTGTTTGGAAGAGGGATAAAATGAAGAGAGGATCTTCTGTCATGTAAAACACTGACTTGTTTGAAGTATTTGGAGGAACATTGGGCCATTTTTCACAGGGCTGATGCTTGACAGCAGCTTTGTGCTTCATGATGTAGCACCTTCTGAAACGGATGATGTCACCTAAGACATGGTTATCAGGGATGAGAGGGCAGGGCCGGAGCCTTTTTTTCCTCTACAGTGGTCTAAGCTCCCAATCCCTGTGACTTCAGAGGAGGAACGACATGTACGGGCAAGAAAACCTTTCACTCACTCTGAGGCCCAATCACACGCCGAGCCTGTTACTAGACCAAAACCTCTTCTATCAGCCAGTCACTGTGATGCACCCTAGATAAAGTTTATCGATTTCATAGACTGGATATAAAAGTGTTCGTAGCTTCCGGTTCTGTAAAATGGTTCTGATCCAGAAGTGTCTTCAGCTGCAATACCAGCGAGTGCCACTAGAGGTCGGCTCCAAAAAGCCTCCGGCTCCATAGACTCCCATTCAACTTCTCTCATCAAATCCAAAGTGAATAAAATGTGTCCATCAGTTATCTCGGTGTTGTTAGCTAAAGTCACTCCTTCTTCTTAGTTTTCTGGAGGTCCATCTGAAAATAATCCCTCATTCATTAGAAAAGAAGATTCAAGAAGACCTGTTTTTGGGGGCGTGTCTGTTTGATTGACAGGCCTGTGGTGCAGTCAGGTTACAGCTATCGGTGGGCGGGACGTAGTATCGTCAGGTTTCCGATCAGATCGGTCAGATCCACCGCTGGCTCCTCCCCCAGCTCGTCCAAATATGGTCACTTCCTGCTCCAAACCGCTCCGAACTAACAAGATGGCGCCGGCCAAATTCCGAACTCGAGGCTTCATAACTATTGCAGCCTCTCGTTTTGTGTGTGTCTTGTGTATGTGTGTTTTCCTGATGTCGACCACACATCAGTTCCACTAAAGCACCTGCTTTTATATGCTCAAAACTTGTGATGTGATCTCACAAAGTCAAACAATGATTCTGAGCAAAACAAAAACTACGGATCCTGTCAAAATCTTCCGGCATGGCAGTGCAGGTATTTTGTCATTTTGTCCAATATATCCACAAAACCTGAAATTCGCAACTTCTTAGCCACTCCCGCTGGTGTCCTGTCTGTCCTGCTTGAACACACAGCAACTTCTCCACTCACTGGTGGACACTCAGCTTCGTTGTTTGAGTCGTGACGTTCATCCTGTGAAGGTCTCCAACTGAGGGAAATGTCAGTGGGCTTTAAAATGTGTTTTTTTTGTTACTTCTGGAACATAACAAATAGCCCTGCAATCAAACAATGGGCATTTTTTCTGTGGAAAAAATGACCAGTCCGGGCAAAAGTGGTCAGCAAAACCCACCGCCCAGAAAAGCTGTGTTGTTGTGGAGACCGCCCCCATTCCCAGCCTCTATGATTAATTCAACTGTCAGCTGCCCCTGGGGGTCACATCTCCTGCATGGGTGTGCAATGTCTGTACGCACCCTGGCCATTCCTCTTATGGCCCTGGCATATTAGCTAATGGACAGCATATATGCCATTAATGGCCCGACTCGGAGTGGACACGCTGGGACGCGTGCAGCTGTTGAAGCAACACATGAGCACAACAGCTTCATTATAGCTCTGCTGCATGTCTGTCCAGCACACACCTTCAATGGGACGGCTTCATTCACACATTAAATGAAAGACAAAAACAAAACAAAACACAGCTCCACAACTCAAACCTGAACAAACTCTAGCTCTGTGCATCACAGACACTTGGGAGAGTTTTGAAAGAGAATTAACTAATAAAAATCTATGTCTGCCCTAATCAGGAGTAAGAAAACCAAAACTGTAATTATCTTTCCAAAACCTCTGGTCTGCAAATGTAACACATTTCTATATATTCAGTTCTCAGCAGTTCTTTCAATTGGAAACTGTTAAAAACTGAAAGGTGACATTGAATGTCACGCCTCCAAAAATGGGTCTTTTTGAAGCTTATTTTCTAATTAATGAGGGACGGAAAATAATTCATAGATCAGCTCCAATATTGATGGAGTTCTTCCTCATCCCATGTTACACCCCTCCACCAAGTTTGATTAAAATTGGACCAGAACACAAGACAAATCTACCTATCTATCTATCTATCTATCTATCTATCTATCTATCTATCTATCTACCTACCTACCTACCTACCTACCTACCTACCTACTATCTAATCTACCTATCATATCCATCATATCTATCCTATCCTCCATCCTATCTATCTATCTATCTATCCATCCATCCATATCCATCCATCCATCCATCCATCCATCCATCCATCCATATCCTATCCATATCCATCCATCCATCCATCCATCCATCCATCCATCCATCCATCCATCCATCCATCCATCCATCCATCCATCCATCCATCCATCCATCCATCCATCCATCCATCCATCCATCCATCCATCCATCCATCCATCCATCCATCCATCCATCCATCCATCCATCCATCCATCCATCCATCCATCCATCCATCCATCCATCCATCCATCCATCCATCCATCCATCCATCCATCCATCCATCCATCCATCCATCCATCCATCCATCCATCCATCCATCCATCCATCCATCCATCCATCCATCCATCCATCCATCCATCCATCCATCCATCCATCCATCCATCCATCCATCCATCCATCCATCCATCCATCCATCCATCCATCCATCCATCCATCCATCTATCTATCTATCTATCTATCTTCACCCTGTGTGAGACACCAGGTGCACTGTATGTGGGCTTTTTGTGTGCTTTGATAATCCAGATGTGTGATCATGTAGATTTGTCTGTCCATCAAAAGGATCCTCACATTGTACGAGGTGGATTTGGGAGGTCAAACACTGCAGTCCCCTCAGGTGCACGGGGTCAAATGTATGTGGAGCCAAACAGTGTGTTTCCACGGCGATGAGATGACGAGGCTAACGTGCCTTAATCCCTTCAAAGGCTTGGTGTGGATCCAGCAGTCACTCCAAAGTGTTTTCCTTCACAGACACTGTGTGCACATCATTTTTATGTGCTGAGCATTTGTGCCCCACGTTGCCTCGAGCTAACGGATTAGCCGTTTAGCGGCAGGCTTCAGCACGTTTTACACGTCCATCAAGTGACTTCTGTCTGTCCGTGTTGAGCTTCATCCTCTCAGGGTGTTTTCCTCTCTCTGTCCACAGTCATCAGCATCCTCAATGAAAAGTCAATCGCAAAGATTTTTCTAATAATGCAAAGGGAAGCTACAGAAAATGAAATGTTGATTAACCGTGTTAAAGTCAACTTAACATGGGGTCAGTATTCATCCCCTCAATGATGGACAGAAAACCTTTTTCATTTTCACAGAACGACAGATGAATGGAACGTTTCGTGTGTCGTGAACAATATTCAAAGATTTGTTGGTGAACCTCAGTGGATTTTGATTTCCATGACTGCGGTTGGCTGTGTGACGGTGGAGCGACAGCCAACGAGGGGTTGGCGTGACGATCGCAGGTCAAAGTGTCCTTGAGCAAAGCACTGAACCCGTTTTCCGATCATTATTATTACAGTCCCTGAGTTCCAGTATCCAAACTACCACACTATTGAGTACACCAGAAAAAGATTCAGTACATCCCGATACCTCGTATTTTCAATGTAGGAGGCCAAAAGCACCAGGATGTTCTACTGCATCAGGTCCTAGTTTACAGTCTGCGGGTCAGCAGGATAATCTGGATGTTCTGACCCACAATCCTCTGCAGCGGAAGAGACGTCACATCGACTGAGCTGCCGAGAGAGATGGTGTCGCTGAGGCTCCGCCCACAAGATGAAGAAGAAGAAGAAGAGGTATTAAAAGGAAGCATCCCAAGTCACATCCTTTTTCTTTTTTACTACAAAACGTTGCGCTAGAGATTTGACGAGAGGGTCAAAGGTCGAGGTGCATTGTTATGATGAAGTAGTACGCCCCACTTGTACTACATGCAAGGGTACATACTTTGTCAGGGCAGTTGCAACACGTACTAAAACAAATAGTATGTGATTTGTAGTGTGTTGAACAGTGAATGTAAAAGATTTGGTGAGTCATCGATGCATTCAATTATTAATAATTCACAGTAGAAAGCAGACATTGCTGAATCCAAGCGTGGACCCGCTGACTGAGTCCTCGAACACTTGAGTCAGACTCACTGCGATACGTTCGCTGTCATCACGTCAGGTCTGCGTGCGAGGCTGCATCATCACCGACAAACAGGCACAAAGACTGAAGGTAGAAAAGTTATTCTGATTTCCTCTGTTCGAGTCCTCAGTTGTTCAAAAAAGTAAAGCAAAGGAAAAATGTGGAAACAGATATTGTGAAAATAGACATCTTTATTGAAAAGATATATCTGAACAGCGTGTGTGTGTGTGTGTGTGTGTGTGTGTGTGTGTGTGTGTGTGTGTGTGTGTGTGTGTGTGTGTGTGTGTGTGTGTGTGTGTGTGTGTCATCTGATGTGGGCGGGGCTCTGTCTGAAGTCCAGACAGTGCAGGGCGGTGGCCAGCGCTGCGTACAGGTGGCAGCTGCTGAACCTCAGGCAGTACACGGGGCTGCTCACCTGGTCGGAGCTCAGCTGGAAGAACTGCACAATAAAACATGAGGTCACCATACGACACGCAGCATTCAGCTCTTCGATACGTGTCTTTAAAACGTGTGATGTCGTATATTTATCACAGTACTTGAACGTACCTGCAGGCACTCAGTCTGCCGTTTGTCCCACAGACGAACAACTCCATAGTACGAGGAGCCGCTGGCTATCATGTGGTTCCCGTCGGTCTGGATGCAGTACAGAGTGCTGTCGTGAGGCTCCTCCCACTCCATGACACACTTCCTGGTGGGAGGGATAAGGAGATACACACACATGTTGACATGAACACCTTCTTTTTCTGTTTTGAGAATATTTTTAAGTGTCTGGTTTGACTGAAATGATGCTTTTTGTTGCACATATAGCAGCTCTGGTCAAAAGTAAAGCAGTTTATTTTTCAGGGATTCTCTGATTCAAACAGACCATAATT